>NC_138535.1:5621056-5686260 GCF_964234715.1 Podarcis melisellensis | reverse complement strand
GTTTTTTAAAAAAAGACTTCCGATTTATTTAGGAAGAAGGAATCGTTTCCTTTTAATTGGGATTTAATTTGATTATAAAAAAACAATCAAATCCCTTTTAAAATGAAATGATTGCTTCTTAAAACGGTTGTTTCTCAAATCAAATTATTTTTTCAAATGACATTATTTTCAATCCAATTGTTTTTTTCAAACCAAACGATTGTTTTTAAAATCAAATCAAATCCCTTTTAAAATGAAATGATTGTTTCTGAAATTAAACGGTCGTTTCTCAAATCAAATTATTTTTTTAAAATGACATTATTTTCTTCAATCCAATTCAATTATTGTTTGAAACCAAATTAAGTTATTTTCTTCAGCTAAATTATTGGTTGGAAAAGATAATTTAATTGGATTGAAGAAAAGATTTGAATTGGAAAAAATTTAGCTGAAAAAGTAACTTAATTTGATATAAAACAATAATTTAATTGGATTGAAGAAAATAATGTCATTTGAAAAAAATAATTTGATTTGAGAAACAACCGTTTAATTTAAGAAACAATCATTTCATTTTAAAAGGGATTTAATTTGATTTTAAAAACAATCGTTTGGTTTGAAAAAAATAATTGGATTGAAGAAAATAATTGAATTTGAAAAAAATAATTTAGCTGAAAAAAATAATTTGATTTCAAACAATAATTGAATTTGATTGAAGAAAATAATGTCATTTGAAAAAATAATTTGATTTAAGAAAGAACCGTTTAACTTAAGAAACAATCATTACATTTTAAAAGGGATTTAATTTGATTTAAAAAACAATCGTTTGGTTTGAAAAGATAATTTAATTGGATTGAAGAAAATAATTGAATTTGATAAAATAATGTAGCTGAAAAAAATAACTTAATTTGATACAAAACAATAATTTAATTTGATAGAAAAAAATAATTTAATTTTAAAAAATAATTTAATTTGATTTAAAAAAACAATTTAATTTTTAAAAATCATTTAATCCTTATTATGATTGTTCAACCTTGGCGCCGATTTTTAATCCCTTCCCCCTTATTATTATTATTATATTAAGGGATCATTATTAAGTAATTAATTCTTAAATCTCCTCCTAATAATCCTTATTAATTATGATTGTTCAACCTTGGCGCCGGTTTTTAATCCCTTCCCCCCAATTATTATTATTATTACATGAATGGATCGTTATTAATTAATTAATTCTTAAATCTCCTCCTAATAATCCTAATCCTTGGTGGAATCATCATCATTAATCCTGATTATTTAATTCTTTCCCCCCCTTCCCTCAATCCCCCCTCATTATTATATTATTATATTATTAATTAACTATTGATTGGCAATAAGGTTGAGTAACCCTCAATTCCCCCTCGTTATTATATTATTAATTATTAATTGGCAATAAGGTCGCATAATCGTCCTTAATCGCGATTCTTTAATTCCTTCCCCCTCGTTATTGTATCATAGTCATGCTATTATTGGTTATATTAATTATTTTCCACCTTGGCGCCGATTTTTTAATTCCTTTCCCCCCATATTATTATTATTATATTAATGGATAATTATTCATTAATTAATTCTTAAATCTCCGCCTAATAATCCTTATTAATTATGATTGTTCAACCTTGGGCCCCCTTATTATTATTAATTATTACATTAATGGATCATTATTAAATTAATTCTTAAATCTCCTCCTAATAATTCTAATCCTTGGTGGAATAATCATCAATAATCATGATGATTTAATTCCTTTTCCCCCTTCTCTCAATTCTCCTCGTTATTATATTATTATATTAATGATTATTATTATATTATTAATTGGCAATAAGGTTGAGAAACCCTCAATTCCCCCTCGTTACTATATTATTATATTTATTATTAATAATAATTATTATATTTATTATTATTACATTAATGGATCATTAATTAATTCTTAAATCTCCTCCTAATCCTTGGTGGAATAATCATCATTAATAATGATTATTTAATTCCTTCCCCCCCACCTCAATTCCCCCTTGTTATTATATTATCAATTATTATATTATTAATTATTAATATTACTTATTAACTAATTAATTATTAATTGGCAATATGGTCGAGTAATTGTCATTAATCGTTATTCTTTAATTCCTTCCCCCTCGTTATTGTATCATATTCATGATATTAATGGTTATATTAATTATTTTTCCATTTCTCCTTCCACCTTGGTGCCATTTTTAATTATTATTATTATTATATTAATGGATAATTATTAATTCTTAAATCTCCTCCTAATAATCCTTATTAATTATGATTGTTCAACCTTGGCCGCCCTTATTATTATTATTTATTATTATTATTACATTCATGGATCTTTATTAATTAATTAATTCTTAAATCTCCTCCTAATCCTTGGTGGAATAATCATCATTATTTAATTCCTTTCCCCCCCTTCCCCGTTATTATATTAATTATTATTATTAATTAATTATTAATTGGCAATAAGGTTGAGTAATCGTCATTATTATAATTTATTATTTTAATTCCTTTCCCCCCCACCTCAATTCCCCCTCGTTATATTAACTATTATTATTTATTATTTAATTATTAATTGGCAATAAGGTCGAGTAATCGTCATTAATCATGATTATTTTAATTCCTTTCCCCATCGTTATTATATTATTAATTATTATTATAATTATTTAATTATTAATTGGCAATAAGGCCGGGTAATCGTCATTATTATAATTTATTATTTTAATTCCTTTCCCCCCCACCTCAATTCCCCCTCGTTATTATATTATTAATCATTAATTAATTAATTAATTAATTATTAATTGGCAATAACGTCGAATAATCGTCGCTAACCATGATTCTTTAATTCCTTCCCCACCTTCCTTCCCCCTCGTTATTATACAATATGAATTATATTAATTATGGATTAATTAATTATCCAATTCTCCTTTCCACCTCAGCGCCGATTTTTAATTCTCCTTTCCGCCCTCGATTATATTACTAATTAATAATTATTAACTAATTAATTTTTCCTTCCCCGATTCTCCTTTCCACCTCGGCTGGTGCCGATTTTTTAATTCCTATTCCCCCCCCTCGATTATATTAATTACTAATTAATTAATTAATCCCCCCTCGATTATATTAGTTGATTATTAATTAATTAATTAATTGATTTTTCCTCCCCCAATTCTCCTTTCCACCTCGGCTGGTGCCGATTTTTTGATTCCTTTCCGTCCCCTCGATTATATTAGTTGATTATTAATTAATTAATTAATTGATTGATTGATTTTTACTCCCCCAATTCTCCTTTCCACTTCGGCTGGTGCCGATTTTAAATGCCACCCCCCCCTCAATTATATTAGTTAACTATTAATTAATCATTAACTAATCAATAATTAATAATTCCCCCCAATTCTCCTCTATATTAGTTATTAACTAATTATTAACTAATTATTAATTAATAATTCCACCCCACCCCCGATTCTCCTTTCCACCTCGGCTGGTGCCGATTTCTAATTCCCACTTTCGATTATATGAATTACTAATTAATTACCAATTAATTAATTGCTAATTAATTAATTAATTTCCCCTCCCCCAATCCTCCTTTCCACCTTGGCGCCGATTTGGTTGCCGCACTGGCCGGCTTGCAAATGCACAATTTCCCTCATCTTATTATTCTTATTCTTCTTAGGAACGAATTAATTTCCCCGGTGAATGTCTAGCTAGAGATGCTGCCCGGTCGACGCGCGGCAGAGACTGGCGGCGTCCCGGCAACCGCCGCCGCCTTTTATACCCGACCCAACTCGGGCGCCCATTGGCTAACGGCCGCGGCGCGCGGGAGGCGATTGGTCGGAGCGAACCACGCCCGCCCCGCCTCCTTTGTTCATTGTCGGCGGCCGATTGGGCCGCAGCCTTGTCCGTCACACCTCCTCGCCCGGTTCCCATTGGTCCGTTCCGTGCCCGCCCACCTCAATAGGACTTAAGGGAGCGGCGTTTCCCCGCCTCATTGGTCGACGCTCTTTTCCCTCAGCTAGCCGACCACTGATTGGAGCGGCCTTCCCTCAGCTCGAATACTATTGGCCGGACGTTGCGGCACGCGGGCGCGGATTGGCTAACGGCCGCGGCGCGCGGGAGGCGATTGGTCGGAGCGAGCCACCCCCGCCCCGCCTCCTTTGTTCATTCTCGGCTGCCGATTGGGCCGAGGCCTTGTCCGTCACGCCTCCTCGGGTTCCCATTGGTCCCTTCCGCTCCGCGCCCGCCCACCTCAATGGAGCGGCGTTTCCCCGCCTCATTGGGCGACGCTCTTTTCCCTCAGCGAACCGACCGTTGCTTTTCCTCAGCTCGACGCCTATTGGCCGGCCGTTGTTGCGCGCGGGCGGGGATTGGCTAACGGCTGACGAACCGAACAACCCTCGCCCCGCCTCCTTTGTTCATTCTCGGCTGCCGATTGGGCCGTTGCCTTGTCCATCACGCCTCCTCGCCCGACGAGCGGTTCCCATTGGTCCGCTCCGCGCCCGCCCACTTTAATGGAGCGCGTTTCCCCGCCTTTTCCCTCAGCGCGCCGACCATGATTGGAGCGTCCTTCCCTCCCCTCGACGCCTATTGGTCGGCCTCCTTATCCATCGTCCGCCGGGCGCTTCCCATTGGTTCCTTCCCAGCCCGCCCACCATCCCCATTCGACGAGACCGACGCCTTGCATTTCGGAGCGCCGCGCTCTCCCCATTGGTCCGCCAGAGCCTTAGTCCCGCCCCTCAGCGCCAACCAGCCAATGGCCGCTCGGAAGGGCCGGAAAGGAGGCCTCTGATTGGTTGCTTTGCGCGGGAACCTAACGGCCATAGCAACCAACGGCGGCCTACACTCAAAATGCGAAGCCTGAGCGTCGTGACGTCGTGACGTCCTAAGCAACGCGTCGGTTGCCTAGCGCCTGAGCGTCCTTACGTCCTTGGCAACGCGTCGGTTGCCTAGCAACAAGGCGCGGCCTAGGCTTTTCCCCCTTATAAATGAAGCCTGAGCTAAATTAGTGTTGATTTGATTGATTGATTGATTGATTGATTGATTACTAATTTATCTCAATTTTTTTCCTTTAATGGTTAATTTCATTCATTTTAACTTAAAAACGGACCATTAATTGAGCTCAGGCTTCGCTTTGTGTGGTGAAAGGTGTAGGCCGCACCAGGTTGCTATGGAAACCGAAGCCTATTTTATTGATTGATTGATTGATTGATTGATGTGATTAATTGATTGATTAATTTATGCTTTAAACAGGCCACTAATTGATCTATTTTATTTCTAATACTTTATTTCCTTGATTTCCGCTTTAAAACGGACCATTAATTGAGCTCAGGCTTTGCTTTTGGAGGGGAAAAGCGTAGGCCGCACCTGGTTGCTAGGGAAACCGAGGCGTCGCCAAGGCCTTATTAATGAACTAATTGGATTAATTGATTTATACTTTAAACAGGCCACTAATTTATCTACTTTATTTTAATTTTTAAGGCTTTCCTTCATTAATTTAGGCCACAAATTGATCTCAGGCTTCGATTTTTGAGGAAAAAGGTGTAGGCCGCTCCTGGTTGCTAGGGAAACGGAGGCGTCGCCAAGGCCTTATTAATGAACTAATTGGATTAATTGATTTTTACTTTAAACAGTGTTATGGCAAAAATCTGGGTGCGAGGCTGCTCTGCCACCCAGTTCGTCGGACTAAGTCCGCGGGTCCCTGCGGAGGAAAATGAGCTCAGCCGGAGACAGGAGCAAACTGCAGAAGATCCAAGTTTATGGCGCAACAGGTTCAAGGCGAGATTGAACAGTGAGAAAGGGGTGACATGAGTTTTTGAAACTCCCTCCATGTCCCAGAATACAGTGCAAAACACGTCATGAATACATTAAAGAGAGGTTTGGTTACACAGATTACATCATTGTTACGGAAGGGGGGGGGGCATGTCTTCTTCACCTTCTTCTTCGCTACAATATATCAATTTATTTCCAATTGTCAATGTCAAAAGGGACTAAAATCTATAAAATTCATAGAAAATCAACGTGCCAGTTTGCTCTGATCAGCCTTTCCTCCAGGCAATGTCAGGTGCCAGACTATGCATATTTGAGACCATTGTTTTCTCATCCCCAGGAAGTGTTTATCTGTGCATATCTCCAGCTCTGCATATTCCCCCCTCCCTCCTCCATATGTTAATCTGTGTAACCCAACCTCCCTTTAATATATTCATGATGTAATCTGTGTAACCAAACCTCTCTTTAATGTATTCATGGCGTGTTTTGCACTGTATTCTGGGACATGGAGGGAAGTTTCAAAAACTCATGTCACCCCTTTCTCACTGTTCAATCTCGTCTTGAACCTGTTGGCCAATAAACTTGGATCTTCTGCAGTTTGCTCCTGTCTCCGGCTGAGCTCATTTTCCTCCGCAGGGACCCATCGGACTGAGTCCGATGAGCTGGGTGGCAGAGCAGCCTCGCACCCAGATTTTTGCCGTAACAGTTGGCTGCCCAATGTGGGGCATGCGGTTCTCCCGCGTTGCTGACCGGGGGCCCCGAAATCTTCAGCCGGCACCAGGCCATTTTGCCTGGGAAGATCCTTTGGACCCCCGGCCATCTTCCGGGCGGTAATCGAAAGCCCCAGGAGTTCAGCCGGGGAGCAAAGAGGGATCCAGCCGGCTTACTCATCAATCCCGGGATCATCATGGAAAACACGTGAGTATAAGGAAAAGGAAAAACCCAGTGCACTGGTGGGAAAGGGGTGGAAATCTCCTGGCAACTGAATTCTCTGCCCTCCTCTCTATCGCTCCTTCTCGCCTGTCTCTTGGTCCAATTGGTGAGAGAGACCGTGGACTGCTGCTCAACCCAAAAGGGGGGTTCTGAGCTCTATCTCTTTCTCTATAATTCTCTGGCCAGCCGCACCAATTGAGAGCCCGAGAAGTAAGACGGAGAGACCCGTCTTGAAAGACAGACGACTCCCCGCAACGGGTATCTCAGTTGAAAGCAAGGGGTTAGAGCTCTTTTTCCGATCTTCCCGAGCGTCCTTTCATAGGGGGCAGGAAGTGGTCTTGCTTTCTATCCTAATCCCAGCTGCATCGGTCGGAGCCACTTATTGTGAGCCCGCTTCCGAAAGCAAGGGGGATTTTCGACCCAGAACCCTATCCAGGGATCACCCGATCTGGCACCGCACGGCGCGGGCGTCCAGTAGGGCCCCTTTCCTGAGAAGTCTAACGATAGGTAGGAGGTTGCCAGGAGGGATAGCCCAGGGAGGATTGGGCGGGATCAGGCAGAGTGGAAGAAGGACCCCAGGATATTGAGAAAAGGAAAATAGGAAGGAAATATACCGGATAGCTAGAGCTCTTTAAAAAACCCTACTAAAGTTGCCAAGCGACTTGAAACCCTCTTTACTATAAATTCCTGCTCACTATAATTCCCTGTATTAGGTCTACCAATCTCGTAGATATACCAATCCTTACCGACCTCTCCCTCTCTTCCTTTCCACTTAGACACGCGTGAAACATAAAATGGGTACCCAGGCTTCCAAACACGAGCGGGCTCACTCTGGGAGGAAGGCTTCTAGAAAGCCATCTCAGTCCCGGAAGGACCCTGACTCTCCTCTACAATTTGTCATCACGTATTGGAAGTCGATTCCTGGCCACAAATTATTATCGAAACAAAAATTAGAGGACCTCTGTTCTGAAATCTGGCCCGCCAGCACCGCCCCCGCCAAGCTCGAATTGCGTTGGCCGGCTGGTTAACTGGTGGTGTTTGAAGAGGCAAGGAGGCTCTTAAAACCATGTGGGACCTTCCTACTAATTTCACTTAATGAAGCTAAAGGAAGCAGCCCAACTCCTTGCAATAACCAACTAAAGGATGAGAGTATATATGTTTACATGTTGTCTGTTATGTGTGTTGTGTGTTAATACATATATGAGAATATGTGTGTTTGCATGTTGTCTGTTATGTGTGTTGTCTGTTCCTTCTGTCTCTGACAGACTGCCTTTCTTAAGCGCGCATAGTTTAAACTGCAAGCTTGCTTCAAAATTTTAAATTTAAGGAAGCTATGCTGGACCTTATCAGTCCTAAATAAGACAAGATGAGAATGAAGGGTGCAAATGTTTACCCCACCTCTTGCTTTGCCGCAACTTTTCAGATCGTGAGTCTACAGTATTCCTCTGCAAATTCAGGAAAATTGTCACTTTTGTATTCCCTTTAAATCAAATCTATGGCTGTTTTAACTAAGAAAATGTTCACTTCAATCTTTCTCTAAAGATCATTTGTCTAGGAACTTGCACTCTAAGGAACTTGCACGTCTAAGGAAGTAAACTCAAACTAATCTCAAGATCTGCTAAAGGGTTCTGTATAAGTTGGGAATTTTTTATTTTCCTCTTCCTTAGTACATGATAGGAGCACTGATTGTGCTCTCTTCCCCAGTAGTGCCTGTGTACATAAGTATGTGTGTGTAGTACCAATCTTGCTGTGAAATCTGGCTGTGAACCCTTTATTTTGGAGGGTTGGACTAGATGACCCCAGGGTCCCTTTCAACTCTCCCAATTTGTGGCTGTGTGGAAGGACATGTGTCCGCAAGCATTGCAGGGTAATTCTTAAATTCTGGTGTGGTGATGGAGTTGAAATTCAGCCTAGCTTTGCTCTTTAGTTTTAAAAAGGTGAGAGGTGAAGCTGTGATGTTTTGAAGCACAACTGGTAATACCAAGCATTTGAGTGATTACAGTGTTTATCATTTTGTTTATCATTTTGTCTACTATTTGAAAATCAGACCAATACATATGGGCCTTGACCAATCCTGTAAATAAAGGGGCAGGAAAATTTTTGTCTGCAAATGGTAAGGCCGAAAAACTTAGAATGTTAAAAAAATAAAAATAAAAATAAAAAAAAATCCTATGAATTCTGACTCTGGCCATTTTTTCCCATATATAAGGGCGCGGCATTGTTCCACGAATGGCCAGAGGAATATTAGCCCTTTCCTGTACATAAAGGAAGCAGTCGCTTTGCTTGGGCTGAAATTGCTAGCTTTGTTGGTGAATACTTCAATTGCTGAGTTTCTCTCTTTTGTTTTAAATCTAACCCTCTTTTAAAATCTACTCCTTACCCTTCCCTTATTCAAATTCTAATTTTGCCAAAAGATGCAACATTTCAATAGTATAAAAGGTTTGCTGAGACATGAACTCCACACATGCACAGAGACTAGATCAGCAAAAAAAAAAAAAAAAAAGGATAGGAAAAGAAATGAGAGAGAGAGAGAGAGGAAGGAGGGGGAACTGTGGGGGGGGAAGGAGGTTTATGTAAAACTTGGAACCATTGAGAGAAATCACCCTTAATGTGTCCCAAGTTTGAAATCTTAACATGCCAAATTCTTTTCACAGGTAAATATCAAAGAATTCCACGAACCATTGAGAGAAATCACCCTTAATGTGTCCCAAGTTTGAAATCTTAACATGCCAAATTCTTTTCACAGGTAAATATCAAAGAATTCCACCCCTCAATGGGATTTAAATCACAGACTTTGTTTGTGTGCATTTTAGGAACAGCATTTCCTGACAGGCTTCTCACATGAAATAATTTTCCCTTTTAACAGGATATGTGAACCCCGATAACAAAGTGTTTGTCCCTTTTTTCTCCCACAACAACTTTCTTTCTGTTCTGTGAAATCCCTGCTGTATTAACTTTCTTTCTGTTCTGTGAAATCCCTGCTGTATTAGTGACTTCCATCCCTTTGTGTCTTTGACACTTTAAAGTTATAAATAATCTGTTTCCATTTATTTAATCCGTTTTTTCATGATGTCTATGAAATTAATTGAAGCATAACCAAACATTGTTTGTGGAATGATATTTGTTTACCTTTTGCCTGAGCATTTCTTATTAATTCTGTCATTTTGGCTAGTTCAAGGTACTTGCACAAAGTTACATTGCCATTAAGTCATTTTCCAGTATTTTGCTATTAACACTCTAGCCGATGTTGTCACATCAAGAAACACTCTTTTATTTTCATTGTTACTTCAGATCTCTTAAAATTCTGTGTCTTAGCATTTATTTATTTTGGTTCCTCATAGGTCATTGTGTGTGTGTGTGTGTTTGTGTGTGTGTTTTATTATTATTTAACTGTGTCTTTTAAGTCCACCCTGTCCTTACAGGATATCACTTCTACAAGTGTGTTACTACAGATCCAATGAAAAGCTTCGCTACCACGAGACTTATTACCTGCAACAACAAATTTCTTTCAAAGGGGAAGTGGGGCTGACAAAGAGGGGAGGAGTTGAATTGCAAGGACATTTTTTGACTCTTATATTCAACTGATATTTAATTAGTTTGTTGTGTATTATGTGTTATTATGTAGGAATGTTGAAATGTGTTTGACAGTGTTATTTCCACAAAGGGAAGAATTTTTTTTTGTGTGTGTGTGTGTAATTGTCTTATGTTTAATGTATACTGTCTTATTCCTTATACCCCAATGGAGGATTTTCATACATTTTATGCTTTCAAATGGATCAGGCTATTGTGTAGTTCAATGTTTAGATAACCACATTTCGCTGTCCCACCTGGCACACTGCCAACCTTCCCTACCCATTTTAAAATGTGTTAAAACTCACTTTACCAAGGAGAAGCTTCAGGAAGGTGTATATGCCTTGATTTAGCAGGAATGATCCCTTATAGAGTTAAATTGACTTATTTGGACAAGTGCCCCTTTTAAGAATGGTTTTCTTTTAACAGATTGGTTTGAAGAGTTAAGAACCATGGGGCAAGATAAATTCAAATTGGACCCAGTGTGAATTGGGCATGTGTATCCAGGCTGCAATTAGCTTTTGGTCCTTTTAAGTGCAAGTGAGCAACTTCCCATGACTGTTGACCAGAGCCTCTAAAATAAAACCCCACAGAAAGGCCAAGGTAAAGATATTTCCCTCAGGACGTGTCCAAACCTGTGCCAGCTGTGATGGGTGCCAGGCAACATGGCTAATATGAAAGCCCTAAGTGGATTCACCAGGGATTGCCACTACTGTGACACGTGAGACCACAGAAGAGCTACCTTGACACCTGAGAACACAAAATGGCGGGGGGCAAAGCGAACTGCATTTTTTTCCAGTCAATAGTGGACCTTCCTGCTAAATGTAAAGCATAGACCACTACTGAACAAAATACAACAGGTGTTCCTTTATGCGATATCCTATACCCAGCTATCTGCACTACTATACTTGCAAATGGCCTTAAGAGGCATGATTTGCAAGTCCCCTTCAGGTTTGCACAAACCCACACATCTAGTACGGTAGATACAAAGTTATTATTTAGTGCATATCTACATAACATAAACATACATTGTATTGATCCGTGTTGCTCCCTCCTTTGTTGCCCTGCTCAACCAACCTCCTTTTCCATTAGGGCCTATTCCCACTCACACGGCACCCCACCTTCACCGAGATTTAGGGTGCGGAGAAAAGATTTGCAAGTTCTTACAGAACTTTAATGCAAATCTATCTCCGAATGGGGGACTGTTACGGAAGGGGGGGGGGCATGTCTTCTTCACCTTCTTCTTCGCTACAATATATCAATTTATTTCCAATTGTCAATGTCAAAAGGGACTAAAATCTATAAAATTCATAGAAAATCAACGTGCCAGTTTGCTCTGATCAGCCTTTCCTCCAGGCAATGTCAGGTGCCAGACTATGCATATTTGAGACCATTGTTTTCTCATCCCCAGGAAGTGTTTATCTGTGCATATCTCCAGCTCTGCATATTCCCCCCTCCCTCCTCCATATGTTAATCTGTGTAACCCAACCTCCCTTTAATATATTCATGATGTAATCTGTGTAACCAAACCTCTCTTTAATGTATTCATGGCGTGTTTTGCACTGTATTCTGGGACATGGAGGGAAGTTTCAAAAACTCATGTCACCCCTTTCTCACTGTTCAATCTCGTCTTGAACCTGTTGGCCAATAAACTTGGATCTTCTGCAGTTTGCTCCTGTCTCCGGCTGAGCTCATTTTCCTCCGCAGGGACCCACGGACTGAGTCCGATGAGCTGGGTGGCAGAGCAGCCTCGCACCCAGATTTTTGCCGTAACAGTTGCTATGGAAACCGAGGCGTCGCCAAGGCCTTATTAATGAACTAATTGGATTAATTGATTTTTACTTTAAACAGGCCACTAATTTACCAACTTTATTTCCATTTTTAAGGCTTTCCTTCATTAATTTAGGCCACAAATTGAGCTGAGGCTTCGCTTTCTGAGGGAAAAAGCCTAGGCCGCTCCTGGTTGCTATGGAAACCGAGGCGTCGCCAAGGCGTTATTAATAAACTAATTGGATTAATTGATTTATACTTTAAACAGGCCACTAATTTATCTACTTTATTTTAATTTTTAAGGCTTTCCTTCATTAATTTAGGCCACAAATTGAGCTGAGGCTTCGCTTTCTGAGGGAAAAAGCCTAGGCCGCTCCTGGTTGCTATGGAAACCGAGGCGTCGCCAAGGCGTTATTAATAAACTAATTGGATTAATTGATTTATACTTTAAACAGGCCACTAATTTACCGACTTTATTTCCATTTTCAAGGCTTTCCTTCATTAATTTAGGCCACAAATTGATCTCAGGCTTCGCTTTCTGAGGGAAAAAGCGTAGGCCGGACCTGGTTGCTATGGAAACTGAGGCCTATTGATTGATTGATGCCACTAATTTATCTCTTTTATTTCTATTTTTCAGGGTTTATTTCTTTTATTTCTGCTTTTAATGGACCACTAATTTAGCTCAGGCTTCGCTTTCTGAGGGAAAAAGGGTAGGCCGCACCTGGTTGCTATGGAAACTGAGGCCTATTTGATTGATTGATTGATGCCACTAATTTATCTCTTTTATTTCTATTTTTCAGGCTTTATTTCATTAATATTTGCTTTAAAATGGACCATTAATTGAGCTCAGGCTTCGCTTTCTCAGGGAAAAAGCGTAGGCCGCACCTGGTTGCTATGGAAACCGAGGCCTATTTGATTGATTGATTAATTAATTTGATTAATTTATGCTTCAAACAGGCCACTAATTGATCTATTTTACTTTTCATGGTTTATTTCATTTATTTCCGCTTGAAAACGGACCATTAATGGAGCTCAGGCTTCTTTTTGTGAGGGAAAAATTGTAGGCCGCACCTGGTTGCTATGGAAACTGAGGCCTATTTGATTGATGGACTGATTGATTTGATTGATGGATTGATTCTATTTTCTATTTTTCTAGGATATTTTTATTTTTAATGGTTTATTTCATGTATTTCTGCTTTAAAACGGACCATTAATTGAGCTCAGGCTTCGCTTTGGGAGAGGAAAAGTGTAGGCCGCACCTGGTTGCTAGGGAAACCGAGGCGTCGCCAGGGCCTTATTAATGAATTAATTGGATTAATTGATTTATGCTTTAAAGAGGCCACTAATTGATTGACTTTATTTTCATTTTTAAGGCTTTATTTCATGAATTTAGGCCACAAATTGAGCTCAGGCTTCGTTTTGCGAGGGGAAAAGCGTAGGCCGCACCTGGTTGCTATGGAAACCGAGGCCTATTTGATTGATTGATTGATTGATTTGATTGATGGATTGATTCTATTTTCTATTTTTCGAGGATATTTTTTATTTTTAATGGTTTATTTCATGTATTTCTGCTTGAAAACGGACCATTAATTGAGCTCAGGCTTCGCTTTGGGAGAGGAAAAGTGTAGGCCGCAGCTGGTTGCTAGGGAAACCGAGGCGTCGCCAGGGCCTTATTAATGAATTAATTGGATTAATTGATTTATGCTTTAAAGAGGCCACTAATTGATTGACTTTATTTTCATTTTTAAGGCTTTATTTCATGAATTTAGGCCACAAATTGAGCTCAGGCTTCGTTTTGCGAGGGGAAAAGCGTAGGCCGCACCTGGTTGCTATGGAAACCGAGGCCTATTTGATTGATTGATTGATTTGATTGATGGATTGATTCTATTTTCTATTTTTCGAGGATATTTTTACTTTTAATGGTTTATTTCGTGTATTTCTGCTTGAAAACGGACCATTAATGGAGCTCAGGCTCCGTTTTGCGAGGGAAAAAAGCGTAGGCCGCACCTGGTTGCTATGGAAACCGAGGCCTATTTGATTGATTGATTGATTGATTGATTGATTTGATTGATAAAATAAAAGAGATAAATTAGTGGCCTCAATCAATCAATCGGCCTAGAAATAAATGAAATAAAGCATGAAAAAATGGAAATAAAAGAGATAAATTAGCGGCATCAATCAATCAATCAATCGGCCTAGAAATAAATGAAATAAAGCATGAAAAAATGGAAATAAAAGAGATAAATTAGCGGCATCAATCAATCAATCAAATAGGCCTCGGTTTCCCTAGCAACCAGCTGCGGCCTACGCTTTTTCCCTCCGAAAGCGAAGCCTGAGCTCAATTTGTGGCCTACCTTCATGAAAGAAAGCCTTATATTATTATTATTATTATTATTATTATTATTATTATTATTATTATTATTATTATTATTATTTTCCTGTTGAGGCATCTAATGATCAGCCTGCATTTTTATCAAAGCTGATATATTTTATATATAAAATATACCCTTGCAGGCTGAGAAAACACAATTAGGAATGGGTAAATACGTAAAATGATACCAATGGGCCTCATGTTAAATTTCCTAAGGCCAGAAGCAAAGGGGAAAAACATTTAGCTGACGGAAAAAAGAGAACATTTTTCGGAAATCTTCCAAAGCTGTTTCTTTCTTAAACTGAGTTAAAAAGGGCAATAAATGTTGGGGAAAGGCAACTGGCTTGGCTGGAGAAGAAGCTTCTTTCGACTTGATTTTGCGGCTGGAAAGGGGGGTTTCTTTTGAAAAGCTCTTTTTTTACGGAGTTCCTCCCTTTTTACTTTACGGAAGCTTTATTCTTTGGAGCGGCTACCTACGACGATGTACGAAATATAATAGCTTCGATATATTGGCTTCAATGTGATCATGCAAAGGATTTAAGGAACGCTAGATGATTGTAAGAGTTGCATTTATCCTGGAATTAAGTCAGCCACCAGCCTAGACAGGAGACGCCATCGAACACTCCTGAGATATAGTTGCCAGGCATTTGTTGGAAAGACCCTCAAATGAAGGAGATCTTTCAATGATCATGAACTCAAGATCCTCGGAGATAAAAATGTAAGATTATCCATCCGTTTTGGAAGGCGATAGGGCAAGGAGGGCAAGAGGCGAGCTGGTAAGGAAGATTGCATGTAAGATATATTCTTACTGATTCGTCATTTATATATAGCTCTTCGTCTGCCTTATAAGGGCAAGGAAATGGGTGTCTCTTTCGGGATTGGTTCGAGCAAACAGCCAATGGGAATTCCAACCAGGCTGATTGGACAGGGGCAGCCCAAGGAGGAGCAAGGAGGCTGGGCTGAGGGTATATAAGGGCTGGCCGGGATGGCAGGAGGGCAGGCCAGAGCTTGGTAACCATATACCACTGTGCCTCTCATTTATTTGTCTGACAAATGAATTAATATTTTAATTTCTCGGTTGCTGCGTTGAATATTTCATTCCAGCTAAGCGTGAACCACAAGCGGAAGGTGCTACACAGCCGGGTGCGGCCTACGCTTTTCCCCCTCAGAAAGCGAAGCCTGAGCTCCATTAATGGTCCGTTTTATAGCAAATAGAAATGAAATAAAGCCTGAAAAATAGAAAGAAAAGAGATAAATTAGTGGCATCAATCAAATAGGCCTCGGTTTCCATAGCAACCGGGTGCGGCCTACGCTTTTTCCCCTCAGAAAGCGAAGCCTGAGCTCAATTAATGGTCCGTTTTATAGCAAATAGAAATGAAATAAAGCCTGAAAAACAGAAAGAAAAGAGATAAATTAGTGGCATCAATCAAATAGGCCTCGGTTTCCATAGCAACCGGGTGCGGCCTACGCTTTTTCCCTCCGAAAGCGAAGCCTGAGCTCAATTAATGGTCCATTTTATAGCAAATAGAAATGAAATAAAGCCTGAAAAACAGAAAGAAAAGAGATAAATTAGTGGCATCAATCAATCAAATAGGCCTCGGTTTCCATAGCAACCGGGTGCGGCCTACGCTTTTTCCCTCCGAAAGCGAAGCCTGAGCTCCATTAATGGTCCGTTTTATAGCAAATAGAAATGAAATGAAGCCTGAAAAACAGAAAGAAAAGAGATAAATTAGTGGCATCAATCAATCAAATAGGCCTCGGTTTCCATAGCAACCGGGTGCGGCCTACGCTTTTTCCCCTCAGAAAGCGAAGCCTGAGCTCCATTAATGGTCCGTTTTATAGCAAATAGAAATGAAATAAAGCCTGAAAAACAGAAAGAAAAGAGATAAATTAGTGGCATCAATCAATCAATCAAATAGGCCTCGGTTTCCATAGCAACCGGGTGCGGCCTACGCTTTTTCCCCTCAGAAAGCGAAGCCTGAGCTCAATTAATGGTCCATTTTATAGCAAATAGAAATGAAATAAAGCCTGAAAAACAGAAAGAAAAGAGATAAATTAGTGGCATCAATCAATCAATCAATCAATCAAATAGGCCTCGGTTTCCATAGCAACCGGGTGCGGCCTACGCTTTTTCCCCTCAGAAAGCGAAGCCTGAGCTCAATTAATGGTCCATTTTATAGCAAATAGAAATGAAATAAAGCCTGAAAAACAGAAAGAAAAGAGATAAATTAGTGGCATCAATCAATCAATCAAATAGGCCTCGGTTTCCATAGCAACCGGGTGCGGCCTACGCTTTTTCCCTACGGAAGTGAAGCCTGAGCTCAATTAGTGGCCTAAATGCGTGAAATAAAGCCTTAAAAGTCGATCAATTAGTGGCCTCTTTAAAGCATAAATCAATTAATCCAATTAATTCATGGTCATTATTATCACAACTATTATTACTGTTGTTGTTATTATTATTATTATTAATCAAGACACGGGACAAATATTAAGTGCCAAAAATGAAGCTTTATTTGCAGCGCCGAAAAATAGGAGCTCCGCCTCCTCATTCCACTTCTTCGTAAATGTGATTTTCCCGTCTGTAAAATGGGCGCAAAGGGAAGCTGTCAATCATCCGGGGGGTGGGACTAGATCACCCGGGCTCCGCCTTCCCTGTCAATCATTCCTTCCCTGTCACTCATCCTTCCCTGTCAATCATTCCGGGATTCAACCTGCCTTCCCTGTCAATCATTCAGTGGACCCTGGACCCGCCTTTCCTGTCAATCATTCAGGGGGTGGGACTAGATGACCCTGGCTCCGCCTTCCCTGTCAGTCATTCCTTCCTTGTCAATCATTCCGGGATTCGACCCGCCTTGCCTGTCAATCGTTCAGCGGACCCTGGACCCGCCTTCCCTGTCAATCATTCCTTCCCTGTCAATCATTCCGGGATTCGACCCGCCTTGCCTGTCAATCATTCAGCGGACCCTGGACCCGCCTTCCCTGTCAATCATTCCCTCCCTGTCAATCATTCCTTTGCTGTCAATCATTCTGGGATCCAGTGGGTGGGACTAGAGGACCCTGCCTCCGCCTTCCCTGTCAATCATTCAGGGGGTGGGACTAGAGGACCCTGGAGCCGCCTTCCCTGTCAATCATTCCTTCTCTGTCAATCATTCAGTGGACCCTCGCTCCGCCTCCCCTGTCAATCATTCCTTCCCTGTCAATCGTTCCTTCCCTGTCAATCAATCCGGGACTCGACCCGCCTTCCCTGTCAATCATTCCTTCCCTGTCAATCATTCCGGGATTCGACCCGCCTTCCCTGTCAATCATTCCTTCCCTGTCAATCAATCCGGGACTCGACCCGCCTTCCCTGTCAATCATTCCTTCCCTGTCAATCATTCAGTGGACCCTGGACCTGCCTTCCCTGTCAATCATTCATTACCTGTCAATCATTCCTTCCCTGTCAATCATTCCAGGATTCGACCCGCCTCCCCTGTCAATCATTCCTTCCCTGTCAGTCAATCCAGGATTTGACCCGCCTTCCCTGTCAATCATTTATTGGACCCTGGACCCGCCTCCCCTGTCAATCATTCCAGGATTCGACCCGCCTTCCCTGTCAAGCATTCAGTGGACCCTGGTTCCGCCTTCCCTGTCAATCATTCCTTCCCTGTCAATCGTTCCTTCCCTGTCAATCAATCCAGGATTTGACCCGCCTTCCCTGTCAATCATTTATTGGACCCTGGACCCGCCTCCCCTGTCAATCATTCCAGGATTCGACCCGCCTTCCCTGTCAAGCATTCAGTGGACCCTGGTTCCGCCTTCCCTGTCAATCATTCCTTCCCTGTCAATCGTTCCTTCCCTGTCAATCAATCCAGGATTTGACCCGCCTTCCCTGTCAATCATTTATTGGACCCTGGACCCGCCTCCCCTGTCAATCATTCCAGGATTCGACCCGCCTTCCCTGTCAAGCATTCAGTGGACCCTGGTTCCGCCTTCCCTGTCAATCATTCCTTCCCTGTCAATCGTTCCTTCCCCTGTCAATCAATCCGGAATTCGACCAGCCTTCCCTGCCAATCATTCAGGGGGTGGGACTAAAGGAACCTGGCTCCGCCTTCCCTGTCAATCATTTCTTCCCTGTCGATCGTTCCTTCCCCTGTCAATCAATCCGGAATTCAACCCGCCTTCCTTGTCAATCGTTCCTTTCCTGTCAATCAATCCGGGATTCGATCCAGCCTTCCCTGCCAATCATTCAGGGGGTGGGACTAGACGACCCTGTCAATCACTTACCCGGAAAGCGGCGTCTCGGCGATCGGAGAAGCTTCGCCTCTAAGGAAGGAAGGAACGAAGGAACGAAGGAAGGAAGGGAAGAGAGAGAGAAGGAAGGAAGAGAGGGAAGGAAGACAAAGAAAGAAAGAAAGAAAGAAAGAAAGAAAGAAAGAAAGAAAGAAAGAAAGAAAGAGGGAGGGAAAGAGAAGGAAGAAAGGAAGGAAAGGAGGGAGAAGGAAAGAAGGAGAGACGGAGGGAGAACGGGAAGGAGGGAAGGAAGGAAGGAAGGACGGAAGGAAGGAAGGAAGGGAAGAGAGAGAGAAGGAAGGAAGAGAGGGAAGGAAGGAAGGAAGGAAGGAAGGAAGGAAGGAAGGAAGGAAGGAAGGAAGGGAAGAGAGAGAGAAGGAAGAGAGGGAAGGAAGACAAAGAAAGAGAGAGAGAGAGAGAAAGAGGGAGGGAAAGAGAAGGAAGAAAGGAAGGAAAGGAGGGAGGAAAGAAGGAGAGACGGAGGGAGAACGGGAAGGAGGGAAGGAAGGAAGGAAGGAAGGAAGGAAGGAAGGAAGGAAGGGAAGAGAGAGAGAAGGAAGGAAGAGAGGGAAGGAAGAGAAAGAAAGAGAGAGAAAAAGAGAAAGAGGGAGGGAAAGAGAAGGAAGAAAGGAAGGAAAGGAGGGAGAAGGAAAGAAGGAGAGACGGAGGGAGAACGGGAAGGAGGGAAGGAAGGAAGGAAGGAAGGAAGGAAGGAAGGAAGGAAGGAAGGAAGGAAGGGAAGAGAGAGAGAAGGAAGGAAGAGAGGGAAGGAAGACAAAGAAAGAGAGAGAGAGAGAAAGAGGGAGGGAAAGAGAAGGAAGAAAGGAAGGAAAGGAGGGAGAAGGAAAGAAGGAGAGACGGAGGGAGAACGGGAAGGAGGGAAGGAAGGAAGGAAGGAAGGGGAGGGAGGGAGAAAAGAAGGAAAGGAGGGAGGGAGGAGAGGGAGAGAGGAGAGGGAAGGAAGAGAGGGAAGGAAAAGAAAGAAAGAAAGAAAGAAAGAAAGAAAGAAAGAAAGAGGGAAAGAGAAGGAAGGAAGGAAGGAAGGAAGGAAGGAAGGAAGGAAGGAAGGAAGGAAGGAAGGAGGGAAGGAAAGAAGGAAGGGAAGGGAAGGAGGGAAGGAAGGAATTACGGAAGGAAGGAAAGAAGAAAGAAAGTAAGGAGAAATGGAGGAAGGAGGGAAGGAAGGAAGGAAGGAAGGTAGGAAGGTAGGAAGGAAGGAAGGAAGGAAGGAAGGAAGGAAGGAAGGAAGAAATTAATTAATGAAAGCAAGAAAGAATTAAGGAAGGAGGAAAGGAAGGAAAGAAGGAGGAGGGGGGGAGAGAGGGAAGGAAGGAAGGAAGGAAGGAAGGAAGGAGGGAAGAAAGGAAGGAAGGAAGGAAGGGGAGGGAGGGAGGGAGGGAGGGAGGGAGGGAGGGAGGGAAAAAAGAAGGGGGAAAGAGGAAGAAGGAAGGAAGGGGAGAAGAAATGATGGAGGGAGGAAGGAAGGAAGGAAGGAAGGAAGGAAGGAAGGAAGGAAGGAAGGAAGGAAGGAAGGAAACATGAGCAGGGAAGAAAGGAGGGAGGGAGGGAGGGAGGGAAGAGAGGAGAGAGAGGGAGAGAGGGAAGGAAGAAGGAAGGAAAGGATGAAGGAAAGGATGAAGGAAAGAGGGAATTATTTAAGGAAAGACAGGAAGAATTAAGGAAGGAGGCAAGAAAGGAAGGACGGAAAGAAGGAAGGAAGGGAAGAAGGAAGGAAGGAAGGAAGGAAGGAAGGAAGGAAGGAAGGAAGGAAGGAAGGAAGGAAGGAAAGCAAGAAAGAATTAAGAAAGGAGGAAAAGAAGGAAAGAAGGAGGAGGGAGGGAGAGAGGGAGGGAGGGAAGGAAGGAAGGAAGGAAGGAAGGAAGGAAGGAAGGAAGGAAGGAAGGAAGGAAGGAAGGAAGGATGAAGGAAGGAAAGAAAGAATTAAGGAAGGAGGAAAGGAAGGAAGGAAGGAAGGAAGGAAGGAAGGAAGGAAGGAAGGAGAAAGAGAGAAGGAAGGAAGGAGAGAAGGAAGGAGGAATTAAGGAATTGAGCAGGAAAGTAAGGAATGAATGAAGGAAAGGAGGGAGGAAAGGAGGGAGAAGGAAGGAAGGAAGGAAGGAAGGAAGGAAGGAAGGAAGGAAGGAAAAAGGAAGGACAATGATCATCCATGCCTACCCTCTCCCCCTCCGCCCTATCCCCTTCCTTCCCGCCCTATTGGGGGCGGGACTTCCGGGGGCGGGACTTCCCTGACCCCGCCCCCCACGTACGATTTCTCCGGCTTGGTCCCTTCCGGCGTTCCGTAGATTTCCTCCTCGTTTTTGCCCGGCGACAAAATTTCGGCGCCGGCGGCGGAATATATTTTGGGCGGAACGGGGCTGAAAAGGGGGAAATTAATAATAATAATAATTACAATGATTAATAATGATAAATAAAATAATAATAATAATAATAATAATAATAATAATAATAATAATAATAATAATAAAATAACTAATAAATATATTTAGTTATAATTTCATTTATAAATTGAATTTAAAATTATTATTATTTATTATTATTGTTAAATAATAAATAATAATAATTTTAAATTCAATTTATAAATGAAATTATAACTAAATATATTTATTAACTTATATTATTGTATTCTTCTCATCTTCTATTCCTGTCTTCTTTTCATACAATAGTAAAATAGAATATTATTATAATAATATTCTATTATTATTCATTTATATTTTAAATATAACCATTTTAAATTCAGTTTATAAAGGAAATTCTAATTAAATTATATTATTATATTCTTTGAATCTTCTATTCTTCATACTCTATTATAATATTATATTTTAAATATAATCATTTTAAATTAAATATATAAATGAAATTCTAATGAAAAAATTTATTCAATTATATTAGTCTATTCTTTTCTTATTATATTATTATATTATTTTAATACTATATTATAATATAGTATTCCATTGTTATTAAATTATATTATATTATTATAGTATTCTATTGTTATTAAATTATATTTTAAGCATCATGACTTTAAATCAAATTTATAAATCAAATTATACTGAAATAGATTTATTCAATTGTATTCTTCTATTCTTTTAATATTCTATTCTTATATTCCTTTCTTACTCTATTATACAAATACGTATATGAAATATTATAGATATATATAATATATATAATATCATATAATATTATCCTATAATATTATATTATCATATAATATAGAGATATAGGGATATAACTAGGTATTAAATTTTAATTTATATTTTATGATATTTATTTTATATTATATTTTATATTTTATCTGTATAAAAACACACACACATATATATATATTTGCAAATATAATATATGACGAAACCAAAATATTACCTGGAAATTCCGCCGGCGCCGGAATACGTCTTGGGTGGAACGGGGCTGGAATTAGATTATTATTATTATTATTATTATTATTATTATTATTATTATTATTATTATGACATAAGAATATTAAACCACAGATTATTTTAATTTTTATTAAATCAAAACCAATTATTATTAAATTATATGATTATAAGTCATCGTGATTTATTTTTCTTATATACAAATGTCTTGGGCGGAACGGGGCTGGAAGGAGAAAATAATAATAATAATAATAATAATAATAATAATAATAATAATAATAATAATAATAATGATGATAATGAAATGAGAATATTAATAAATCAGATTAAATTAGATTATTATAATTCTTATTAAATCAAAAGAAATTGCTATATTATTGATAGATAATATATAAATGCTATTATGTTATAAATATTGTATATAATATACCTGGAAATTCCGCCGGCGCTGGAATATGTCTTGGGCGGAACGGGGCTGGAAGGAGAAAATAATAATAATAATAATAATAATAATAATAATAATAATAATAATAATGAAATAAGATTTAATTATTATTAAATCAAAACCAATTATTATGTTCTATTAAATTATATTTTTATATGATTAAAAGTCATCATGATTTATTATTCTTATATACAAACGATATATATATATTATAATCATATATATATTATTGATAGATAATATATAAATATTATAATATTTTATTTTATATATATATATATTATATTATATTTATATTTATATATATTTTATATATATATATATTGTCATATATATTATTATAATATTAATACATTATTGTCTTATATATTATTATATATAATAATAATAATAATAATGATAACCAATTATGTTCTATTCTTATTTTATAATTAAAAGTCATCATGATTTATTATTCTTATATACAAACGATATATATATATTATAATCATATATATATTATTGATAGATAATATATAAATATTATAATATTTTAATATATATATTTATATGATTGTCTTATATATTATTATAATATTATTATATTATTGTCATATATTATTATATATAATAATAATAATAATATGTAATGAAAACCAATTTTTATGTTCTATTCTTATTAAATTATATTTTTATATGATTATGTCATCATGATTTATTATTCTTATAGACAAATGACATATATATATATATATATATATATATATATATATTTGTCTATATATATATATTACTGATAGATATATATATAAATAATATAATAGAATATACCTGGAAATTATACCGGCGCCGGAATACGTCTTGGGCGGAACGGGGCTGGAAGGAGAAAATTAATAATGAATAATAATGATAATGAAATGAGAATATTAATAAATCAGATTAAATTAGATTATTATAATTCTTATTAAATCAAAAGAAATTGCTATTGCTATATTATTTATTATTATTATTATTGTTGTTGTTGTTGTTAATTAGTTATTTATTATTATTGTTATTATTATTTATTATTATTATTATTATGAAATAAGAACATGAATAAATCTGATTTTTATAATTATTATTAAATCAAAAGAAATTATTCTATTCTATTCTTATTAAATTATGTTTTTATATGATTAGAAATCGTCATGATGGATTATTCTTATATGTAATTAATATATAGATTATAATCATATATATATATAGATTAGATAATATATTGATATTTATAGATTAGATAATATATTGATAGATATAGATTGATTATATATTGATAATATATTTGATTAGATAATATATTGATCGATATATATAATATATTGATATATAGATTAGATAATATATTGATCGATCATATATAAATATTATAATATAGTATACCTGGAAATTCCGCCGGTGCCGGAATACGTCTTGGGCGGAACGGGGCTGGAAGGAGAAAATTAATAATAATAATAATAATAATAATAATAATAATAATAATAATAATACTAACAATAATGAAATGAGAATATTAATAAATTAGATTATTATAATTCTTATTAAATCAAAAGAAATTACTATATTATATTATATTATATTCTTATTAAATTATGATAAAAGAGAACGGAAAAGATAGATTTCTGCGTATCTAGGAATATAAATAATATAAATATAAATATCTATAAAAATAAATATATATATATTAAATATAAATATTTAAGAGTATGGGAAATATAGTATTTATAGTATTTATAAATATAGTATTTATAAATATAAATTATAAATTATAAATTATATAAATTATAGTATTTATAAATATAAATATATAGATAACGAATACATTTAAATAATATAAATATATAGATGCGTGTATAATCAAAGAGAAAGGAAAAAACTGATTTCTGTGTATCTCTAGGAATATAAATAATAGAAATAGAAATAATATAAATATATATAGAAAATAAATATAAATAATAGAAATAGAAATAGAAAATAAACAGAAATAATACAAATATATTTAGAAAATAAATAATATGAATATAAATATGAATATATAGAGAAAATACATATAAATAATAGAAATAGAAATAGAAAATAAATAGAAATAATAGAAATAGAAAATAAACAGAAAGAATATAAATATATTTAGAAAATAAATAATATGAATATAAATATAAATATATATAGAAAATAAATATAAATAATAGAAATAGAAATAGAAAATAAATAGAAATAATAGAAATAGAAATAGAAAATAAACAGAAATAATATAAATATATTTAGAAAATAAATAATATGAATATAAATATGAATATATATAGAAAATAAATATAAATAATAGAAATAGAAATAGAAAATAAATAGAAATAATAGAAATAGAAATAGAAAATAAACAGAAATAATATAAATATATTTAGAAAATAAATAATATGAATATAAATATAAATATATATAGAAAATACATAGAAATAATAGAAATAGAAATAGAAAATAAATATAAATAATAGAAATAGAAATAGAAAATAAACAGAAATAATATAAATATATTTAGAAAATAAATAATATGAATATAAATATAAATATATATAGAAAATAAATAGAAATAATAGAAATAGAAATAGAAAATAAATAGAAATAATAGAAATAGAAATAGAAAATAAATAATATGAATATAAATATGAATATATAGAGAAAATACATATAAATAATAGAAATAGAAATAGAAAATAAATAGAGATAATAGAAATAGAAATAGAAAATAAATAGAAAGAATATAAATATATATAGAAAATAAATAATATGAATATAAATATAAATATATATGTGTGTGTATAATAAGAGAAGGAAATATAAATACTATAACAAATAAATATACGTAATGTTAATATCAATACCGATATCGATATTAATATTAATATTGATACAAACCCCACCTGGAAAAACCCGGCGCCGGGTTGACGGTGATGTATTCGCTTTCCGGAAGGTTCCTTCAAAACGACAAAAAGGTCCCCCTGGTTTGATTGACAGGGACCCGCTTTTGACGGACAAGGGAGGGTAAGCCCCGCCCCTTTTCCCGCCCCCTTTTCCCCGCCCCTTCCCTTTGACTGACTTGCTCTCCGTTTCCGCGGTGACGGCGGCCTGGTCGACGCCCATCTTCTGGTAGCTCGGCGCCTGGCGGCTGCTGGGAAACGTAGTGCGGGGTTGAGCGGAGGGACCCAGGCGTCCGGGGAAGGGGCGGGGAGGGGCGGGGCTTACCTGGGACCCGGGTGCAACTCGCTGGCGCTCAGGTAGGCCCCGCCTTCCGGGGTGCGCCTGGAAAAGGAAACGGCGCTACGGTTCCCAGGTTGTCTGGGTGCCGGGATGATTGACGGGTGAGCTGTCAGGTTATGGGGTTGAACCCGGGGTGATTTGATTGACAGGGGTGGGGCAATGGTTGAGAGGTCGGGTCCCAGGGTGATTGACACCGCGCTATGGTTCCCGGGGCAACCGGGGTTGTCTGATCCCGCCCCCTGGATCTCAGAATGATTGACAGGTTCTCCATTTGATTGACAGGTTCTCCATTTGATTGACAGGTTCTCCATTTGAATGAAAGGATATCGATTTGATTGGCAGGTTATTTGATTGACAGGTTATCGATTTGATTGACAGGTTATCAGTTTGAATGACAGAATGATTGACAGGGAGGGGGCAACCCGGGTTCAATCCCAGAATGATTGACAGGGATGGGGAAACCAGGGTTATTGATTTGAATGACAGAATGATTGACAGGGATGGGGCAATGATTGACAGGTCTGGTCTCAGGGTGATTGACAGCGCGCTACAGTTCCCGGCGCCACCCGGGTTGTGATCGACAGGCAACCGGGGTTGTCGATTCGAAGCCGGAATGATTGACAGGCAACCGGGGTTTGGCCAGGGTTTGATTGACAGGCGTGGGGTTGATTGACAGGGATGATGGACAGGTGTGGGGCAATGATGGACAGGTCTGGTCCCAGGGTGATTGACAGCGCGCTATGGTTCCCGGCGCAACCAGGGTTATGATTGACAGGCAACCAGGGTTGTCTGGGTGCCAGGATGATTGACAGGTGACCGGGGGTTATGGAGTTGAACCCGGGATGATTTGATTGACAGGGGTGGGGCAATGGTTGACAGGTTGGGTCCCAGGGTGATTGACAGCGCGCTACGGTTCCCAGCGCCACCCGGGTTGTGATTGACAGGCAACCGGGGTTGTCTATTTGAACCCGGAATGATTGACAGGTTCTTGATTTGATGGACAGGTGATTTGATGGACAGGTTATCAATTTGATATGACAGATTGATTGACAGGTAGGCGGCAACCAGGCTTCAATCCCAGAATGATTGACAGGTTATCGGTTTGAATGGCAGAATGATTGACAGGGTGGGGCAACCAGGGTTGTCTGCTCCCAGAATGATTGACAGGGATGGGGAAACCACCCCCTGAATCCCAGAATGATTGACAGGTTATCGATTTGAATGACAGAATGATTGACAGGGATGGGAGAACCATTGGCATCTGGTCCCGCCCCCTATAACCCAAAATGATTGACAGGGTATCGATTCAAATGACAGAATGATTGACAGGGATGGGAGAACCATTGGCATCTGGTCCCGCCCCCTATAACCCAAAATGATTGACAGGGTATCGATTCAAATGACAGAATGATTGACAGGGATGGTCCCACTCCCTGGATGCCAGAATGATTGACAGGGATGGGGTAACCATGCTTCTCGAGTTGAACCCAGAATGATTGACAGGTCCCGGATTCGAATCCCAGAATGATTGACAGGGATGGGGCAACCGGGGTCGTCTGGTCCCGCCCCCTGGATTCCAGGATGATTGACAGGGACCGGGCAACCAGGGTTAGCGAGTCGAATGACAGAATGATTGACAAGCATGGGGCAACCAGGATTGTCAGGCCCCGCCCCCTGGATCCCAGAATGATTGACAGGGATGGAGCAACCGGGGTTGCCTAGTCCCACCCCTTAGATCCCAGAATGATTGACAGGTTATCAATTTAAATGACAGAACCATGGTTATGGATTCAAATGACAGGATGATTGACAGGGCTGTCTGGTTCCACCCCCTGAATCCCAAAATGATTGACAGGTTATTGATTTGAATGGCAGAATGATTGACAGGGAGGGGGAAACCAGGGTTGTCAGGCCCCGCCCCCTGGATACCAGAATGATTGACAGGGACGGGACAACCGGGGTTATCGATTTGAATGACAGAATGATTGACAGGGAGGAGCAACTATTGTTAGGGAGTCGAATGACAGAATGATTGACAGGCATGGGGCAACCAGGGTCGTCTGGTCCCGCCCCCTGGATTCCAGAATGATTGACAGGGATGGGGCAACCGGGGTTATCGATTCGAATGACAGAATGATTGACAGGGATCTGGTAACCATGCTTATCGAGTTGAACCCGGAATGATTGACAGGTCCCGGATTCGAACGCCGGAATGATTGACAGGGTCATCTGGTCCCGCCCCCTGGATCTTAGAATGATTGACAGGTTATTGATTTGAATGACAGACTGATTGACAGGGATGGGAGAACGATTGGGTTCTGGTCCCGCCCCCTATAACCCAAAATGATCGACAGGTTATCGATTTGAATGACAGAATGATTGACAGGGACGGGGCAACCAAGGTTGTCAGGCCCCGCCCCCTGGATCCCAGAATGATTGACAGGGAGGGGGAAACCAGGGTTATCGAATTGAACCCAGAATGATTGACAGGTTATCGATTCAAATGACAGAATGATTGACAGGGATGGGGCTGCCAGGGTTATTGATTGGAATGACAGAATGATTGACAGGGATGGTCCCGCCCGCTGAATACCGGAATGATTGACAGGGATGGGAGAACCCTTAGCATCTGGTCCCGCCCCCTATAACCCAAAATGATTGACAGGTTATCTATTTGAGTGACAGAATGATTGACAGGGGTGGGGCAACCATAACGCCAGAATGATTGACAGGTTATTGATTGGAATGACAGAATGATTGACAGGGATAGGGCAACCAGGGTTATCGAATTGAACCCAGAATGATTGACAGGCTATCGATTCAAATGACAGAATGATTGACAGGGATGGGGCAACAAGGGTCCTCTGCTCCCGCCCACATCGTGATTGACAGGTTATCGATTCGATAGGGAAGGATCGACAATTTGATGGACAGGTTATCAATTGGAACCTGGAATGATTGACAGCTCCCGGTCCCTATAACCCAAAATGATTGACAGGTTATCGATTTGAATGACAGAATGATGGACAGGGATGGTCCCGCCCCCTGGATGCCAGAATGATTGACAGGGATGGGAAAACCAGGGTTCAATCCCAGCATGATTGACAGGTTATTTGAATGACAGAATGATTGACAGGGATGGTCCCGCCCCCTCTGCTCCCCCCCACATCGTGATTGACAGGTTATCGATTCGATAGGGAAGGATCGACGATTTGATGGACAGGTTATCAATTTGAACCCGGAATGATTGACAGGACTGGGTCCTGGGTTCGAGAATGATTGACAGGTGATCGCTTCGAACGACGGGATGTTTGACAGGGCTGGGTCCCGGGTTCGAGGATGATTGACAGGTACTCACGGACTGGCGGCCATCAGCCTCTCGTACCCGGGCGCCGATTTGGTCGACAGGTAGACGCGCTCCGGGCGGGGCGGCCTGCAATAATTAATATTAATTAATATTCATATTAATATTCATATTAGCCCCGCCCACCCAGGCCCCGCCCACAGGAAACTCACGGCAGCGGAGGGAGGGGCCTGTTTGACATGGCGCTGGCGTCCTTCCCCGACTTCCTGGAAGGGAGAGGCGGGGTTAAAATCAGAGAGATAATAATAATAATAATAATAATAATAATAATAATAATAATAGTAATATGCAGGCAAGTAGATTGCAATTGTAATAATAATAATAATAATAATAATAATAATAATAATAATAATAATATTAGTAATATGCAGACAAGTAGATTTCAAGCTGTAATAATAATAATAATAATAATAGTAATAGTAATATGCAGGCAAGTAGATTTCAAGCTGTAATAATAATAATAATAATAATAGTAATATGCAGACAAGTAGATTTCAAGCTGTAATAATAATAATAATAATAATAATAATAATAATAATAATAATAATAATAATAATAATATTAGTAATATGCAGACAAGTAGATTTCAAGCTGTAATAATAATAATAATAATAATAATAATAATAATAATAATAGTAATATGCAGACAAGTAGATTTCAAGCTGTAATAATAATAATAATAATAATAATAATAATAGTAATATGCAGACAAGTAGATTTCAAGCTGTAATAATAATAATAATAATAATAATAATAATAATAATATTAGTAATATGCAGACAAGTAGATTTCAAGCTGTAATAATAATAATAATAATAATAATAATAATATTAGTAATATGCAGACAAGTAGATTTCAAGCTGTAATAATAATAATAATAATAATAATAATAATAGTAATATGCAGACAAGTAGATTTCAAGCTGTAATAATAATAATAATAATAATAATAATAATAATAATATTAGTAATATGCAGACAAGTAGATTTCAAGCTGTAATAATAATAATAATAATAATAATAATAATAATAATAGTAATATGCAGACAAGTAGATTTCAAGCTGTAATAATAATAATAATAATATTAGTAATATGCAGACAAGTAGATTGCAATTGTAATAATAATAATAATAATAATAATAATAGTAATATGCAGACAAGTAGATTTCAAGCTGTAATAATAATAATAATAATATTAGTAATATGCAGACAAGTAGATTGCAATTGTAATAATGATAATAATAATAATAATAATAATAATAATAATAATAATAATAATAGTAATATGCAGACAAGTAGATTTCAAGCTGTAATAATAATAATAATAATAATAATAATAATAATAATAATAATAATATTAGTAATATGCAGGCAAGTAGATTGCAATTGTAATAATAATAATATATTTATAATATTGCATCTACTTATCTGCATGTTGTTGTTGTTATTATTATTATTATTATTATTACAATTACAATCTACTTGTCTGCATATTATTATTATTATTATTATTATTACAACTGCAATCTACTTTTCTGCATATTATTATTATTATTATTATTATTATTATTATTATTACTACTACTATTATTTCTGCAATTTGTAATCTACCTATCTATATTCTATTATTATTATTATTATTATTATTATTATTATTATTATTATTATTATTATTATTATCTACAAATATAATATATGATGCATATATCTGCATATCTATTATTCTTGTTATTAGTCTATTATATTTATGATATTAATATTATATTTATATTTATATATAGATATTGAATTATATAAATTATATATTTAATTTAGATTATACCTATTTTTATTATATTTATATAGTTATAAATATATAATATTTATAGATTTAATTTAGATTAGACTTATTTCTATTAGACTGCATTTATTTATAGATTTAATTTATATTTTTATATATATATATATATATAAAATTTATATTACACTTATATTTATAATACTTATATTTATAAATTTAATTTATAGTATACTTTGTTATCCGTATTTCATATTTATATTTTCTTTTATATATTTATATTCATATTTAATTTTGTATATTTATATTTATATTTACTTTTATATTTATATTTTATATTTTATATATTTCTATTTCTTCGATTTCTATTTCTATTTCTATTTTTCTATTTTTCTATTTCTATTTCTATTTCTATTTTTCTATTTCTATTTCTATTTCTATCTCTATTTCTATTTCTATTCCTATTCCTATTTCTATTTCTATTTCTATTTTTTATTTCTATTTCTATTTCTTTTTTTCTATTTCTATTTCTATTTCTATTTTTCTATTTCTATTTCTATTTTTCTATTTCTATTTCTATTTCTATTTTTCTATTTCTATTTCTATTTTTCTATTTCTATTTCTATTTCTATTTCTATTTCTATTTCTATTTTTCTATTTCTATTTCTATTTCTATTTCTATTTCTATTTTTCTATTTTTCTATTTTTCTATTTCTATTTTTCTATTTCTATTTTTCTATTTTTCTATTTCTATTTCTATTTTTCTATTTCTATTTTTCTATTTCTATTTCTATATTTCTATTTCTATTTCTTTTTCTATTTCTATTTTTCTATTTCTATTTTTCTATTTCTATTTCTATTTCTATATTTCTATTTCTATTTTTCTATTTCTATTTCTATTTCTATTTTTCTATTTCTATTCCTATTTCTATTTCTATTTCTATTTCTATTTCTATTTTTCTATTTCTATTCCTATTTCTATTTTTCTATTTCTATTTCTATTTCTATTTCTATTTCTATTTTTCTATTTCTATTTCTATTTCTTTTTCTACTCACCGCTGGCGCTCCACCAGGCGCAGCAAACAGACGGCGACCACCAACAAGACCGACGTCGAGAAGAAGCCTAGAAAGGCCAGGACGGCCACCATGGCCACCAGCGTCCCCTTGGCCAGCGGCTCGGGGCAGGCGCACTCCTCCGGCGGCGCCACTGCGGGAAAAACGGCGCCGCGCTACGTTTCCCGCGCTACGGTTCCCACCGGGAGGGAGACTCGAACCCGCAACCTCCCCCAGGATCCCCATCCAATTCTGCGCTAAGGTTCCCGCGCTAAGATTCCCATGTTAAAATTCCCGCGCTATAGTTCCCACGCTAAGATTCCCATGTTAAAATTCCCGCGCTATAGTTCCCATGCTAAGATTCCCATGTTAAAATTCCCGCGCTATAGTTCCCATGCTAAGATTCCCATGTTAAAATTCCCGCGCTATAGTTCCCACGCTAAGATTCCCATGTTAAAATTCCCGCGCTATAGTTCCCACGCTAAGATTCCCATGTTAAAATTCCCGCGCTATAGTTCCCACGCTAAGATTCCCATGTTAAAATTCCCGCGCTATAGTTCCCATGCTAAGATGCCCATGTTAAAATTCCCACGCTATAGTTCCCATGCTAAGATTCCCATGTTAAAATTCCTGCGCTATAGTTCCCATGCTAAGATGCCCATGTTAAAATTCCCGCGCTATAGTTCCCACGCTAAGATGCCCATGTTAAAATTCCCGCGCTATAGTTCCCATGCTAAGATTCCCATGTTAAAATTCCCGCGCTATAGTTCCCGCGCTAAGGTTCCCATGTTAAAATTCCCGCGCTATAGTTCCCATGCTAAGATTCCCGTGTTAAAATTCCCGCGCTATAGTTCCCATGCTAAGATTCCCATGTTAAAATTCCTGCGCTATAGTTCCCATGCTAAGATGCCCATGTTAAAATTCCCGCGCTATAGTTCCCACGCTAAGATGCCCATGTTAAAATTCCCGCGCTATAGTTCCCATGCTAAGATTCCCATGTTAAAATTCCCGCGCTATAGTTCCCGCGCTAAGGTTCCCATGTTAAAATTCCCGCGCTATAGTTCCCATGCTAAGATTCCCATGTTAAAATTCCCGCGCTATAGTTCCCATGCTAAGATTCCCATGTTAAAATTCCCGCGCTATAGTTCCCACGCTAAGGTTCCCATGTTAAAATTCCCGCGCTATAGTTCCCGCGCTAAGGTTCCCATGTTAAAATTCCCGCGCTATAGTTCCCATGCTAAGATTCCCATGTTAAAATTCCCGCGCTATAGTTCCCATGCTAAGATTCCCATGTTAAAATTCCCGCGCTATAGTTCCCACGCTAAGGTTCCCATGTTAAAATTCCCGCGCTATAGTTCCCGCGCTAAGGTTCCCATGTTAAAATTCCCGCGCTATAGTTCCCACGCTAAGATTCCCATGTTAAAATTCCCGCGCTATAGTTCCCGCGCTAAGGTTCCCATGTTAAAATTCCCGCGCTATAGTTCCCATGCTAAGATTCCCATGTTAAAATTCCCGCGCTATAGTTCCCATGCTAAGATTCCCATGTTAAAATTCCCGCGCTATAGTTCCCGCGCTAAGGTTCCCATGTTAAAATTCCCGCGCTATAGTTCCCATGCTAAGATTCCCATGTTAAAATTCCCGCGCTATAGTTCCCATGCTAAGATTCCCATGTTAAAATTCCCGCGCTATAGTTCCCATGCTAAGATTCCCATGTTAAAATTCCCGCGCTATAGTTCCCACGCTAAGATTCCCATGTCAAAATTCCCGCGCTATAGTTCCCATGCTAAGATTCCCATGTTAAAATTCCCGCGCTATAGTTCCCACGCTAAGATTCCCATGTTAAAATTCCCGCGCTATAGTTCCCACGCTAAGATTCCCATGTCAAAATTCCCGCGCTATAGTTCCCATGCTAAGATGCCCATGTTAAAATTCCCGCGCTATAGTTCCCACGCTAAGGTTCCCATGTTAAAATTCCCTGCGCTATAGTTCCCATGCTAAGATTCCCATGTTAAAATTCCCGCGCTATAGTTCCCATGCTAAGATTCCCATGTTAAAATTCCCACGCTATAGTTCCCATGCTAAGATTCCCATGTTAAAATTCCCGCGCTATAGTTCCCATGCTAAGATTCCCATGTTAAAATTCCCGCGCTATAGTTCCCATGCTAAGATTCCCGTGTTAAAATTCCCGCGCTATAGTTCCCATGCTAAGATGCCCATGTTAAAATTCCCGCGCTATAGTTCCCATGCTAAGATTCCCGTGTTAAAATTCCCGCGCTATAGTTCCCATGCTAAGATTCCCATGTTAAAATTCCTGCGCTATAGTTCCCATGCTAAGATGCCCATGTTAAAATTCCCGCGCTATAGTTCCCATGCTAAGATGCCCATGTTAAAATTCCCGCGCTATAGTTCCCATGCTAAGATGCCCATGTTAAAATTCCCGCGCTATAGTTCCCATGCTAAGATTCCCATGTTAAAATTCCCGCGCTATAGTTCCCGCGCTAAGGTTCCCATGTTAAAATTCCCGCGCTATAGTTCCCACGCTAAGGTTCCCATGTTAAAATTCCCACGCTATAGTTCCCATGCTAAGATTCCCATGTTAAAATTCCTGCGCTATAGTTCCCGCGTTAAGGTTCCCGTGCTAAAATTCCCACGCTAAGGTTCCCACGGGGAGGGAGACTCGAACCCGCAACCTTCCCCAGGATCCCCATCCAATTCTGCACTAAGATTCCCATGTTAAAATTCCTGCGCTATAGTTCCCGCGCTAAGGTTCCCATGCTAAGATTCCCATGTTGAAATTCCTGCGCTATAGTTCCTGTGCTAAGGTTCCCACCGGGAGGGAGACTCGAACCCACAACCTTCCCCAGGATCCCCATCCAATTCTGCGCTAAGGTTCCCGTGCTAAGATTCCCACGCTAAGGTTCCCGCGCTATAATTCCCATGTTAAGGTTCCCGTGCTAAGATTCCCATGTTAAAATTCCTGCGCTATAGTTCCCGCGCTAAGGTTCCCGCGCTAAGGTTCCCACCGAGAGGGAGACTCGAACCCGCAACCTTCCCCAGGATGCCCATCAAATTCTGCACTAAGGTTCCCGCGCTAAGGTTCCCGCGCTAAGGTTCCCGCGCTAAGGTTCCTGCGCTAAGGTTCCCACGCTAAGGTTCCTGCGCTATAGTTCCCGCGCTAAGGTTCCCATGTTGAAATTCCTGCGCTATAGTTCCCGCGCTAAAACTCCCACAAAATCCCCGCACTAAGGTTCCCGCGCTAAAATTCCCATGTTGAAATTCCTGCGCTATAGTTCCCGCGCTAAGGTTCCCGCGCTAAAACTCCCAGAAAATCCTGCGCTAAGGTTACCACGCTAAGATTCCCATGTTAAAATTCCTGCGCTATAGTTCCCGCTATAAGGTTCCCGCGCTAAAACTCACAGAAAATCCTGCGCTAAGGTTCCTGCGCTATAATTCCCATGCTAAAATTCCCGTGCTAAGATTCCCATGTTGAAATTCCTGCGCTATAGTTCCTGCGCTAAGGTTCCCACCGGGAGGGAGACTCGAACCCGCAACCTCCCCCAGGATCCCCATCCAATTCTGCGCTAAGGTTCCCGTGCTAAGACCCTCATGTTGAAATTCCTGCGCTATAGTTCCCGCGCTGTTTCCCGCGCTTAAACTCCCACAAAATCCCTGCACTAAGGTTCCCGCGCTAAGGTTCCCATGCCAAAATTCCCACGCTAAGGTTCCCATGCTAAGATTCCCATGTTAAAATTCCTGCGCTATAGTTCCCGCGCTAAGGTTCCCATGTTAAAATTCCTGCGCTATAGTTCCCACGCTAAGGTTCCCATGTTGAAATTCCTGCGCTATAGTTCCCACGCTAAGGTTCCCATGTTGAAATTCCTGCGCTATAGTTCCCACGCTAAGGTTCCCATGTTGAAATTCCTGCGCTATAGTTCCCGCGCTAAGGTTCCCATGTTGAAATTCCTGCGCTATAGTTCCCGCGCTAATGTTCCCATGTTGAAATTCCTGCGCTATAGTTCCCGCGCTAAGGTTCCCCAGGATTCCCATCCAATTCTGCGCTAAGGTTCCCATGCTAAAATTCCCGCGCTATGGTTCCCATGCTAGGATTTCCATGTTCAACTTCCTGCGCTATAGTTCCCATGCAAAGGTTCCCGCGCTAAGGTTCCCATGCTAAAATTCCCGTGCTAAAATTCCCGCGCAAAGTTTCCCGTGCTAAGGTTCCCTCAGGGAGACTCGAACCTGCAACCCTCCCAAAGATCACACCTTTCAGGGAGAAACCTATGTGCGCTACGGTTCCCGCGCTACAGTTCACGCACTAAGGTTCCCGCACCGATTTCCAGCCTTAACTGGGTTCAAGATGGAGACTCGAACCCGCAACCTTCCCCAGGATCGCCCACTTCAGGGAGCGCTACAGTTCCCGCGCTACAGTTCCCGCGCTACAGTTCCCGCGCTAAGGTTCCCACACGGCCAGAGACTCAAACCTGCAACCTTCCCCATTGCAGGGAGAAGCGGGCGCCGCGCTAAGGTTCCCATCCTAAGCTTCCCGCCTCGCATTCCGACACCCCCCGCCCCTCGCACCCGGCGCCGGCGCCTTACTTTGCAGAGCGACCCCCCGGTGCTGGATGGGAATCCTGGCGTCTTCGACGTACTGCGGGCGACAGAGATGGGAGTTATAGCGCGTTTCGCACCCGTTTCCCGGAAGGGCAGAGGAGAGAGGTGGGAATTGTAGTGCGTTTCGCACCCAGTTTCGCACCCGGCGCCGGGAGGGAAGACTCACCCTAGTGTGCGGCGCGGGTTCGAGGAAGGCCGCCTGCCGCTGGCGCCGCATTCCCCGCGGCGGGAACTCTAGCAGCGCCTGGTTTGGGGGAGAAGAGAGGAAAGTTCAATTTCCTGTCTATTTCCAGGAAGTTTCCTGCCTGTTTCCATGGAGTTTCCTGTCTATTTACTGTCTATTTACAGGGAGTTTCCTGTCTGTTTCCATGGAGTTTCCTGCCTACTTCCTGTTTGTTTCCAGGGAGTTTCTTGACTATTTCCTGTTTCCAGGGAGTTTCCTGTCTATTTCCTGTCTATTTCCTGTATTTCCAGGGAGTTTCCTGTCTATTTCTTGTCTATTTCCAGGAGGTTCCCTGTATATTTCCAAGGAGTTTCCTGTCTATTTCCTGTCTGTTTCCAGGGAATTTCCTGTCTATTTCCTGTCTATTTCCAGGGAGTTTCATCTATTTCCTGTCTATTTCCAGGAAGTTCCCTGTCTATTTCCAGGGTGTTTCCTGTCTATTTCCTGTCTATTCCCTGCATTTCCTGTCTATTTCCAGTCAATTTCCTGTCTATTTCCTGTCTATTCCCTGCATTTCCTGTCTATTTCCAGGGAGTTTCCTGTCTATTTCCTATTCCCTGCATTTCCTTCTATTTCCAGGCAATTTCCTGTCTATTTCCTGTCTATTCCCTGCATTTCCTGTCTATTTCCAGGGAGTTTCCTGTCTATTTCCTATTCCCTGCATTTCCTTCTATTTCCAGGCAATTTCCTGTCTATTTCCTGTCTATTCCCTGCATTTCCTGTCTATTTCCAGGGAGTTTCCTGTCTATTTCCTTTCTATTCCCTGCATTTCCTGTCTATTTCCAGGGAGTTTCCTGTCTATTTCCTGTCTATTCCCTGCATTTCCTGTCTATTTCCAGGGAGTTTCCTGTCTATTTCCTGTCTATTCCCTGCATTTCCTGTCTATTTCCAGGGAGTTTCCTGTCTATTTCCTTTCTATTCCCTGCATTTCCTGTCTATTTCCAGGCAGTTTCCTGTCTATTTCCTGTCTATTTCCTGCATTTCCTGTCTATTTCCAGGCAGTTTCCTGTCTATTTCCGGTCTATTCCCTGCATTTCCTGTCTATTTCCAGGCAGTTTCCTGTCTATTTCCTGTCTATTTCCTGCATTTCCTGTCTATTTCCAGGCAGTTTCCTGTCTATTTCCGGTCTATTCCCTGCATTTCCTGTCTATTTCCAGGGAGTTTCCTGTCTATTTCCTGTCTATTCCCTGCATTTCCTGTCTATTTCCAGGGAGTTTCCTGTCTATTTCCTGTCTATTCCCTGCATTTCCTGTCTATTTCCAGGCAGTTTCCTGTCTATTCCCTGCAGGCAGAAAAGTAGCAGCTCAGGGAGTTTCCTCTCTCTTTCCAGGAAGTTTCCTCCTTGCATCTTCCACAAACTGTCGGCAAGGCAGAGGTGGGAATTATAGCGCGCTTCGCACCCGGTTCGGCACCCGGCGCCGGGAGGGAAGGAAAGACTCACCCTAGTGTGCGGCGCGGGTTCGAGGAAGGCCGCCTGGCGCCGGCGCCGCATGCCGCGCGGCGGGAAGTCCATCAGCGCCTGGAAGCAGAAAGCAAGGAGGTAAGTGAGGTTTGGAAGGCGCCTGGTCCCTGCAAGGAACCTTAGCGCAAGAATGTTAGCACGGGAACCATAGCGCGGGAACCTTAGCGCGGGAATTTTAGTGCGGGAACCATAGCGCGGGAACCTTAGCGCCGGAATTTTAGTGTGGGAATTTTAGCGCGGGAACCTTAGCACGGGAATTTTAGGGTGGGAATTTTAGCGCGGGAACCTTAGCGCAGGAATTTTAGCGCGGGAACCTTAGCGTGAGAATTTTAGGGTGGGAATTTTAGCGCGGGAACCTTAGCGTGAGAATTTTAGCGCGGGAACCTTAGCGCGGGAATCTTAGTGCGGGAACCTTAGCACGGGAATCTTAGTGCGGGAACCTTAGCGCGGGAATCTTAGTGCGGGAATCTTAGCGCGGGAATCTTAGTGCGGGAACCTTAGCGCGGGAATCTTAGTGCGGGAATCTTAGCGCGGGAACCTTAGCGCGGGAATCTTAGCGCGGGAACCTTAGTGTGGGAACCTTAGCATGGGAACCTTAGTGCGGGAACCTTAGTGCGGGAATCTTAGTGCGGGAATCTTAGTGCGGGTAACTCCCAGGAAATAGACAGGAAACTCCCTGGAAATAAACAGGAAATAGGCAGGAAACTCCCTGGAAATAGGCAGGAAACTCCCAGGAAATAGACAGGAAACTCCCGGGAAAAAGACAGGAAACTTCCTGGAAATAAACAGGAAATAGGCAGGAAACTCCCTGGAAATAGGCAGGAAACTCCCAGGAAATAGACAGGAAACTTCCTGGAAATAAACAGGAAATAGGCAGGAAACTCCCCGGGGAAAATCAGGAAACAAACAGGAAACTCCCTGGAAATTGGCAGGAAACTCCCAGGAAATAGACAGGAAACTCCCAGGAAATAGACAGGAAACTCCCTTAGAATATACAGGAAATAGACAGGAAACTCCCAGGAAATAGACAGGAAATAGGCAGGAAACTCCCCGGGGAAAAACAGGAAACAAACAGGAAATTCCCTGGAAATAGGCAGGAAACTCCCAGGAAATAGACAGGAAACTCCCAGGAAATAGACAGGAAACTCCCTTAGAATATACAGGAAATAGACAGGAAACTCCCTTAGAATATACAGGAAATAGACAGGAAACTCCCAGGAAATAGACAGGAAATAGGCAGGAAACTCCCCAGGGAAAAACAGGAAACAAACAGGAAATTCCCTGGAAATAGGCAGGAAACTCCCAGGAAATAGACAGGAAACTCCCAGGAAATAGACAGGAAACTTCCTGGAAATAAACAGGAGACTCCCAGGAAATAGGCAGGAAACTCCCTGGAAAGAGACAGGAAATAGGCAGGAAACTCCCTGGAAATAGACAGGGAACTCCCTTAGAATATACAGGAAATAGACAGGAGACCCAGGAAATAGGCAGGAAGCTCCCTGGAAACAGACAGGAAATAGACAGGAAACTCCCATGAAATAGACAGGAAACTCCTTGGAAATAGACAGGAAACTCCCAGGAAATAGGCAGGAAACTCCCTGGAAATAGACAGGAAAAAGACAGGAAACTTCCTGGAAATAAACAGGAAATAAACAGGAAACTCCCCGGAAATAGAGAGTAAATAGGCTGGAAATTCCCTGGAAATAAAGAGGAAATAGAGAGGAAACTCCCCGGAAATTGGCAGGAAACTCCAAGGAAAGAGACAGGAAATAGGCAGGAAACTCTCAGGAAAGAAACAGGAAACAAACAGGAAACTCCCTGGAAAGAGACAGGAAACTCCCTGAAAACAGACAGGAAATAGGCAGGAAAATTCCTGGAAATGGACAGGAAATAGGCAGGAAACTCCCTGGAAAGAGACAGGAAACTCCCTGAAAATAGAGAGGAAATAGACAGGAAACCCCCAGGAAATAGAGAGGAAATTTAGAGGAATCTCCCTGGAAATAGGCAGGAAATAGACAGGAAACTCCCCTGAAAAAAAACAGGAAAATAAACTGGAAACTCCCCGGAAAGAGAACGGAAATAGGCAGGAAACTCCCTGGAAAGAGACAAGAAATAGACAGGAAACTCCCTGGAAAGAGACAAGAAATAGACAGGAAACTTCCTGAAAACAGACAGGAAACTCCCAGGAAATAGACAGGAAATAGGCAGGAAACTCCCTGGAAAGAGACAAGAAATAGACAGGAAACTCCCTGGAAAGAGACAAGAAATAGACAGGAAACTCCCTGAAAACAGACAGGAAACTCCCAGGAAATAGACAGGAAATAGGCAAGAAACTCCCTGAAAATAGACAGGAAATAGGCAGGAAACTCCCCGGAAACGGACAGGAAGCTGCCCGGAAACGTCCCCGCGCACCTCGTCCCCGCGCCCGTTCTCTCCGGGGTCCTCTCCTCCGCCGGCGCCCGGGTCCATCTCGTCGGCTTCCTCCGAGGCCGAGAAGGGGTCCAGATCCGGGGGCGGCGGGGGCCGGTCTGCGGAAAGATCCGGAAAAGGTTCATCGGGGTCCCGGGTTCGAATCCCCCAACATTTCCCCCCCCCAACTGGTCAATTTGGAGATTTACCGGGCGCAGCCAATGGGAAGAGGAGAGGCAGGAGCAGCAGCAGCATGGCTGGGGATCCCTCTGCTGAGCAGGTGATGTCACGAGATTCCGTGAGGTCATAAGGGGCGGACTGTGAGGTCACCGGGGCGTGATGTCACCGGGGGGGGGCGGGTCCAAGTTGTGTTGGGGGAGAGACGGGTGATTTTCAGAATCGAACAATTCCTAATAATTTCTAATAAAAGCTAATAATGATTGGAATGATTAATTTCTAATGATTTGGAATCGACCTGATTGGATATTATTATTATTATTATTTTATTATTATTATTATTATTATTATTTATAATGGACATGTCTGGATATCTATATTATTATTATTATTATTATTATTATTATTATTATTATTATTATTATTATTATTATTTATAATGGACATGTCTGGATATCTATATTATTATTATTATTATTATTATTATTATTATTATTATTATTATTATTTATAATGGACATGTCTGGATATCTTTATTATTATTATTATTATTATTATTATTATTATTATTATTATTATTATTATTTATAATGGACATGTCTGGATATCTATATTATTATTATTATTATTATTATTATTATTATTATTATTATTATTATTTATAATGGACATGTCTGGATATCTATATTATTATTATTATTATTATTATTATTATTATTATTTATAATGGACATGTCTGGATATCTATATTAATAATAATAATAATAATAATAATAATAATAATAATAATAATAATAATAATAATGGACATGTCTGGATATCTATATTAATAATAATAATAATAATGATGATGATGATGATGGACATGTCTGGATATCTTTATTATTATTATTATTATTATTATTATTATTATTATTATTATTATTATTATTATTATTTACTTATAATGGACATGTCTGGATATCAGTGTTATTATTGGCATGTCTTTATTATTATTATTATTGTTATTATTATTGTTAGTTGTTGTTGTAATCTACCTATCTGCATATCTATTATTAGTATTATTAGTATTATTATTAACTTGTAATGTACCATTATTGGCATGTCTTTATTATTATTGTTATTATTAGTATTATTATTATTATTAGTTGTACTCTATCTGCATATCTATATTACTATTATTATTATGTTTCCTACTAATACAACCTGTAATCTACGCATCTGCATATCTATTATTATTATTATTATTATTATTATTTACTTGTCATGTACCTCTCTATATATCAGTGTTATTATTGGCATGTCTTTATTATTATTATTGTTATTATTATTATTACTAGAAATTGTAATCTATACATCTGCATATCTATTATTATTATTATTATTATTATTATTATTATTATTATTATTATTATTATTGTAATCTACACATCTGCATATCTATTATTATTATTATTATAATCTACACATCTGCATATCTATTATTATTATTATTATCATTATTATTATTATTACTAGAAATTGTAATCTATACATCTGCATATCTATTATTATTATTATTATTATTATTATTATTATTATTACTATTATTATTATTATTATTGTAATCTACACATCTGCATATCTATTATTATTATTATTATTATTATTATTATAATCTACACATCTGCATATCTATTATTATTATTATTATTATTATAATCTACACATCTGCATATCTATTATTATTATTATTATTATTATTATAATCTACACATCTGCATATCTATTATTATATTATTATTATCATTATTATTATTATTACTAGAAATTGTAATCTATACATCTGCATATCTATTATTATTATTATTATTATTATTATTATTATTATTATTATTATTTGCTTGTCATGTACCTCTCTATATATCAGTGTTATTATTGGCATGTCTTTATTATTATTATTATTAGTTGTAATCTACCTATCTGCATATCTATTATTATTATTATTATTATTATTATTATTATTATTATTATTACTACTACTACAATTTGTAATCTGTATATCTGTACCTATTTATTTGCAGATCTATATCTATATCTATTTACTGCATGGGAACCGTAGCGTCCCCAAACGGACGGCGCCCAGTGGATCACTCCCGCCCAGTGGATCTCTCCTGCCCAGTGGATCTCTCCCACCTGGCGGATCTCTCTCACCCGGCGCTTCAGTTCCCAGCTTGGAGGAAAAAACCGGGCGCTTTGCTTGTGAACAAGTAACTTTATTGTGTGGGAACCGTAGCACCCAGTGGATCTCTCCCACCCAGTGGATCTCTCCCACCCAATGGATCTCTTGCACCCGGCACTTCAGTTCCCAGCCTTGGGAACCGTAGCGTCACCAAACGGATGGCGCCCAGTGGATCTCTCCCACCCAGTGGATCTCTCCCACCCAATGGATCTCTTGCACCCGGCACTTCAGTTCCCAGCCTTGGGAACCGTAGCGTCACCAAACGGATGGCGCCCAGTGGATCTCTCCCACCCAGTGGATCTCTCCCACCCAGTGGATCTCTCCCACCCAGTGGATCTCTCGCACCCGGCAATTCAATTCCTGGGGGGGACTTTATTGTGTGGGAACCGTAGCACCCAGTGGATCTCTCCCACCCAATGGATCTCTCGCACCAGCACTTCAATTCCCCGCCTTGGGAGCCGTAGCATCCCCAAACGGACAGCACCCAGTGGATCTCTCCCACCGGAGGATATCTCCACCCAGTGGATCTCTCCCGCCCAGTGGATCTCTCCCACCCGGCGGATCTCCCCCACCCAATGGATCTCTTGCACCCGGCAGTTCAGTTCCCAGCCTTGGGAACCGTAGCGTCACCAAACGGATGGCGCCCAGTGGATCTCTCGCACCCGGCAATTCAATTCCTGGGGGGGGGGACTTTCTTGTGTGGGAACCGTAGCACCTAGTGGATCTCTCCCACCCAGTGGATCTCTTGCACACGACAGTTCAGTTCCCAGCCTTGGGAACCGTAGCACCCCCAAATGGACAGCACCCAGTGGATCTCTCCCACCCGGAGAATCTCTCCACCCGGTGGATCTCTCCTGCCCAGTGGATCTCTCCCACCTGGCGGATCTCTCTCACCCGGCGCTTCAGTTCCCAGCTTGGAGGAAAAAACCGGGCGCTTTGCTTGTGAACAAGTAACTTTATTGTGTGGGAACCGTAGCACCCAGTGGATCTCTCCCACCCAGTGGATCTCTTGCACCGGCACTTCAGTTCCCAGCCTTGGGAACCGTAGCGTCACCAAACGGATGGCGCCCAGTGGATCTCTCCCACCCAGTGGATCTCTCGCACCCGGCAATTCAATTCCTGGGGGGACTTTATTGTGTGGGAACCGTAGCACCCAGTGGATCTCTCCCACCCAGTGGATCTCTCCCACCCAATGGATCTCTCGCACCAGTACTTCAATTCCCAGCCTTGGGAACCGTAGCACCCCCAAACGGACGGCACCCAGTGGATCTCTCCCACCTGGAGGATCTCTCCACCCGGTGGATCTCTCCTGCCCAGTGGATCTCTCCCACCTGGCGGATCTCTCTCACCTGGCGCTTCAGTTCCCAGCCTTGGAGGAAAAAACCGGGCGCTTTGCTTGTGAACAAGTAACTTTATTGTGTGGGAACCGTAGCACCCAGTGGATCTCCCCCACCCAGTGGATCTCTCCCACCCAATGGATCTCTTGCACCGGCACTTCAGTTCCCAGCCTTGGGAACCGTAGCGTCACCAAACGGATGGTGCCCAGTGGGTCTCTCCCACCCAGTGGATCTCTCGCACCCGGCAATTCAATTCCGGGGGGGGACTTTATTGTGTGGGAACCGTAGCACCCAGTGGATCTCTCCCACCCAGTGGATCTCTTGCACCGGCACTTCAGTTCCCAGCCTTGGGAACCGTAGCGTCACCAAACGGATGGCGCCCAGTGGATCTCTCCCACCCAGTGGATCTCTCCCACCCAGTGGATCTCTCGCACCCGGCAATTCAATTCCTGGGGGGGACTTTATTGTGTGGGAACCGTAGCACCCAGTGGATCTCTCCCACCCAATGGATCTCTCGCACCAGCACTTCAATTCCCCGCCTTGGGAGCCGTAGCATCCCCAAACGGACAGCACCCAGTGGATCTCTCCCACCGGAGGATATCTCCACCCAGTGGATCTCTCCCGCCCAGTGGATCTCTCCCACCCGGCGGATCTCCCCCACCCAATGGATCTCTTGCACCCGGCAGTTCAGTTCCCAGCCTTGGGAACCGTAGCGTCACCAAACGGATGGCGCCCAGTGGATCTCTCGCACCCGGCAATTCAATTCCTGGGGGGGGGACTTTCTTGTGTGGGAACCGTAGCACCTAGTGGATCTCTCCCACCCAGTGGATCTCTTGCACACGACAGTTCAGTTCCCAGCCTTGGGAACCGTAGCACCCCCAAATGGACAGCACCCAGTGGATCTCTCCCACCCGGAGAATCTCTCCACCCGGTGGATCTCTCCTGCCCAGTGGATCTCTCCCACCTGGCGGATCTCTCTCACCCGGCGCTTCAGTTCCCAGCTTGGAGGAAAAAACCGGGCGCTTTGCTTGTGAACAAGTAACTTTATTGTGTGGGAACCGTAGCACCCAGTGGATCTCTCCCACCCAGTGGATCTCTTGCACCGGCACTTCAGTTCCCAGCCTTGGGAACCGTAGCGTCACCAAACGGATGGCGCCCAGTGGATCTCTCCCACCCAGTGGATCTCTCGCACCCGGCAATTCAATTCCTGGGGGGACTTTATTGTGTGGGAACCGTAGCACCCAGTGGATCTCTCCCACCCAGTGGATCTCTCCCACCCAATGGATCTCTCGCACCAGTACTTCAATTCCCAGCCTTGGGAACCGTAGCACCCCCAAACGGACGGCACCCAGTGGATCTCTCCCACCTGGAGGATCTCTCCACCCGGTGGATCTCTCCTGCCCAGTGGATCTCTCCCACCTGGCGGATCTCTCTCACCTGGCGCTTCAGTTCCCAGCCTTGGAGGAAAAAACCGGGCGCTTTGCTTGTGAACAAGTAACTTTATTGTGTGGGAACCGTAGCACCCAGTGGATCTCCCCCACCCAGTGGATCTCTCCCACCCAATGGATCTCTTGCACCGGCACTTCAGTTCCCAGCCTTGGGAACCGTAGCGTCACCAAACGGATGGTGCCCAGTGGGTCTCTCCCACCCAGTGGATCTCTCGCACCCGGCAATTCAATTCCGGGGGGGGACTTTATTGTGTGGGAACCGTAGCACCCAGTGGATCTCTCCCACCCAGTGGATCTCTTGCACCGGCACTTCAGTTCCCAGCCTTGGGAACCGTAGCGTCACCAAACGGATGGCGCCCAGTGGATCTCTCCCACCCAGTGGATCTCTCGCACCCGGCAATTCAATTCCTGGGGGGACTTTATTGTGTGGGAACCGTAGCACCCAGTGGATCTCTCCCACCCAGTGGATCTCTCCCACCCAATGGATCTCTCGCACCAGTACTTCAATTCCCAGCCTTGGGAACCGTAGCATCCCCAAACGGACGGCAACCAGTGGACCTCTCCCACCCAGAGGATCTCTCCACCCGGAGAGATCTCTCCCAGCCTTGGAGAATAAAACCAGGCACTTTGATTACGAATAAATAACCTTATTGTGTGGGAACCGTAGCACCCAGTGGATCTCTCCCACCCGGAGGATCTCTCCCACCCAGCGCTTTGGTTCCCAACCTTGGAGGAAAAAACCGGGCGCTTTGCTTGTGAACAAGTAACTTAATTGTGTGGGAACTGTAGCACCCAGTGGATCTCTCCCACCCAGTGGATCTCTCCCACCCAGTGGATCTCTCCCACCCGGTGGATCTCTCACACTTAGCCGATCCCTCCACCCCTGTGGGAACCGCAGCATCCCCAAATGGCCGGCACCCAGTGGATCTCTCCCGCCCAGTGGATCTCTCCCACCTGGCGGATCTCTCCAACCCGGCAGATCTCTCCCACTCCCAAATGGATGGCGCCCAGCGGATCTCTCGCACCCGGCGATTCAAATCATGGGGGAACTTTATTGTGTGGGAACTGTAGCACCTAGTGGATCTCTCCCACCCAGTGGATTTCTCGCACCCGGCACTTCAATTCCCAGCCTTGGGAACCATAGCGTTCCAAAACAGATGGCACCCAGTGGATCCCTCCCACCCGGTGGATCTCTCACGCTAAGCCGATCCACCCCACCCAGTGGATATCTCACGCTTAACCGATCCCTCCAACCCAGTGGATCTCTCCCACCCGGAGATTCAATTCCTGGGGGGACTTTATTGTGTGGGAACCGTAGCACCCAGTGGATCTCTCCCACCCAGTGGATCTCTTGCACCCGGCACTTCAGTTCCCAGCATTGGGAACCGTAGCGTTCCCAAAAGGACGGCACCCGCCGGATCTCTCCCACCCGGTGGATCTCCCACGCTCAGCCTCCACCCTGCGGATCCCTCCATCCCAGCAGATCCCTCCCACCCAGCGGATCTCTCGCGCTTAGCCGATCCCTCCCACCCAGCGGATCCCCCGACCCAGCGGATCCCTCCCACCCAGCGGATCTCTCCTACCCGGTGGATCTCTCACACTTAGCCGATCCCTCCACCCCTGTGGATCCCTCCATCCCCCACCCCAGATCCCTCCCACCCAGCGGATCTCTTGCGCTTAGCCGATCCCTCCACCCCTGTGGATCCCTCCCACCCAGCAGATCCCTCCCACCCAGCGGATCACTCAGATATCCCAACCCAGCATATCCCTCCGATCAAGTGGATCCCTCCGATCAAGTGGATCCCTCCGATCAAGTGGATCCCTCCGATCAAGTGGATCCCTCCCGCCCAGCGCTTTAGCTCCCCCCTCCCCTCGCTTGTTCCCTCTCGCGTCCGAACGGCGGAGGAAACCCGCCCCCTCCTCTGCGCATGCGCGGAACCGGCGACGTTCGGGCGACCAGGCGCGACGTACGCGACGGGACGCGCGGCGGCGGCGGCGCTGACGTGGGGATGACGCAGCAAGGGGCGGCGCTCCAGAGCTACAACAACGAGCTGGTCAAATGTGAGGCGAAAAGGAAGCGGAACTACTCGAGCTCAGGCTCCGGCGGGGGGAGTAGGCCGCGTTGCTAGGGCGAAGGCGTTGCTAGGGAAAGCGCGGCGGGGATTGGATGGGAAGAAAGCGAGAAGGCCAATTGGAAGGGGCGAGGGGAGGGCCGGGCGTCGCTATTGGGCGAGCGGTTCGAAGGGGCGGGCGCAGGCGGGAGGGAAGGCCGCGTTGCTAGGGCGGCGGCGGCGTTGCTAGGGAAAGCGCGGCGGGGATTGGCTGGCGAGGGAGCGAGGCGGCCAATGGGAGACGCGGAGGCAAAGGCCGGGCGTTGCTATTGGGCGAGCGGCCTGAGGGGCGGAGACGTTTGAGCCGTCGCCGCGTTGCTATAGGACGGGGAAGCCGTGGCCGCGTTGCTAGGGAGGCGTTGCTAGGGGTGCGCGGCCGTGATTGGCTGAAGAGGTAGCGAGGCGGCCAATGGGAGCGGATGGCGGGGAGTTTCTCGCGTTGCTATTGGCTGGCGGAGCGGAGGAGGGGAGGGACGCGCGTTGCTATTGGCTGCGCGGTTTGAGGGGAGGAGCTGTTTGCTTGGAGGCGTAGCGAGGCGGCCAATGGGAGGGAGCGAAGCGGCGGGCGGGAAATTCCGAGCGTTCTAATTGGCCGCGCGGGGTGAGGGGCGGGTGCAGGCGTGGGTTTCTATTGGCCGCGCGGCTTGAAGGGCGGAGACGTTTGAGCCGTTGCCTCCTTGCTATTGGACGGGGTGGCCGTGCTCTGAGGGGAGGCCGCGTTGCTAGGGAGGCGTTGCTAGGGGAGGTAGTGAGGCGGCCAATTGGAGCGGAGCTATGCGGATGGCGGGAAGTTTCTCGCGTTGCTATTGGCTGGCGGAGCGGAGGAGGGGAAGGGCGCGCGTTGCTATTGGCTTAGCTGTTTGAGGGGCGGAGGCGTATCGAAGGACGTGCGTTGCTATTGGCTGCGCGGTGTGAGGGGAGGAGCTGTTTGCCTGGAGGCCAATGGGAGGGAGCGAAGCGGCGGGCGGGAAATTCCGAGCGTTCTTATTGGCCGCGCGGAGTGAGGGGCGGGTGCAGGCGTGGGAGGACGCGCGCTTCTATTGGCTGCGCGGTTTGAGGGGAGGGCGCTGACTGCCTGGAGGCGGCCAATGGGAGGGGGGGGCGGGATGTTCCGCGCGTTCTTATTGGCCGCGCAGTTTGGAGGCGTAGCGAGGCGGCCAATAGGAGGGGGACGGGAAGTTCCGAGCGTTCTTATTGGCCGCGCGGGGCGAGGGGCGGGTGCAGGCCTGAGGGGACGCGCGTTTCTTTTGGCCGCGCCGTTTGAGGGGCTTGGAGGAGGCCGCGTTGCTATGGCGACGACGTAGGCGGTGCCCTAGCCAGCCCGGCGCTGATTGGCTGAGACGCAACCAGGCGACCAATGGGAGGGAGGCGAGGCGGCGGGCGGGCAATTCGGAGCGTTGCGATTGGCTGCGAGGGGCGGGGAAGTGTCTAAGGCCGTGAGAGGACGCGCGTCGCGATTGGACGGACGGGTTGAGGGGCGGGACGGCGGCCTAGCGCGGTTGCTATGGCGACGAAGCCTAGCTGGATTTGGGGGAAATTAATTAAATTTATTATTATTATTATTATTATGATGGTTTAAATTTAATCATTACCCTGTTAATATATTTAATTATGAGAATCTGGAATCCAGTTTGTTTGAAGGAAATCTCCAGGATGAGTGGTATTAATATTCATATTATTAATAATAAAATAATAATATTATTAATATTAATATTTTTATGACTACATCTCTAGGTGTTGAGGACCTTATTATTATTATTAATATTATGATGATCATTCAATCTCCAGGTACTGAGATACATCTTAATATTGGAGGACATTATTATTATTATTATTATTATTATTATTGAATTCCTATTATTATTATTATTATTATTATTATTATTATTATTATTATTATTATTAATATTATTATTATTAATTCCCAGGCATTAATTCTTCTTCTTCTTCTTATTAAATCTCCGGGCATTGAGGACATTATTATTATTATTATTATTATTATTATTATTGAATTCCTATTAGTACTAGTATTAGTATTAATATTATTATTATTAATTCCCAGGCATTAATTATTATTCTTATTATTATTAAATCTCCGGGCATTGAGGACATTATTATTATTATTATTATTGAATTCCTATTAGTATTACTATTATTATTAATATTATTAGTATTAATTCCCAGGTAATTATTATTATTATTATTATTATTATTATTATTATTATTATTATCATTATTATTATTATTAACTCTCCGGGCATTGAGGACATTATTATTATTGAATTCCTATTAGTATTACTATTATTATTAATTATATTATTATTAATTCCCAGGCAATTATTATTATTATTATTATTATTATTATCATTATTATTATTATTAAATCTCCGGGCATTGAGGACATTATTATTATTGAATTCCTATTAGTATTACTATTATTATTAATTATATTATTATTAATTCCCAGGCAATTATTATTATTATTATTATTATTATTATTATCATTATTATTATTATTAAATCTCCGGGCATTGAGGACATTATTATTATTGAATTCCTATTAGTATTACTATTATTATTAATATTATTATTAATTCCCAGGCAATTATTATTATTATTATTATTATTATTATTACTACTATTATTATTATTCCTAATCCTCCAGGCATTGAGGACCTTTCCCTGAAATGGGACAAAAGGAACATTCTTATTATTCTTATCAATATTATTATTATTATTATGATTATTATTATTATTATCATTTCCCCAGGCATTGAGGACATTTCCCTCAAACATAATATTATCAATATTAATATTATTAATATTACTTCTTATTCTTATTCTCATTTCCCCAGGCATTGAGGACCTTATTATTATTATTAATTAATTATTATTACTATTATTATCACTATTATTATTATTATTCCTAATTCCCCAGGCATTGAGGACCTTATTCTTATTATTATCAATATTCTTATTCTTTTTATCATTTCCCCAGGCCTTGAGGACGTTATTATTATTATTATTATTAATTATTATTATTATTATTATTATTATTATTATTAATTATTATTATTCCAAATTCCACAGGCATTGAGGACCTTTCCCTCAAACGGGACAAAAGGAACATTCTTATCATTATTAATTATTATTATTTTCTTTAATATTATTATTATTATCATCATCATCATTATTATTTATTATGATTTATTAATTATTATTATTATTATTATTATTATTATTATTATTATTATTATTATTATTTCCCCAGGCATTGAGGACCTTTCCCTCAAACGGGACGAGCTCAGCAAGCAAATCCGTCAGGAGGAAGAGGAGAAATCGAAACTCCAAAACGACATCCGGGTTTTGACGGACAAGCTGTCGCGCGTCAACGAGAGCCTGGCGCGGAAAATGGCGTCGCGCAACGAGTTCGACCGGACCATCGCCGAGACGGAGGCGGCGTACATGAAGGTGGGGAAAATCGGCGAAATCAGTGAAAAAAAATCTGTGAAATCAGAAATCAGTGAAAATTGTGAATTTGGGGGGGGAGAAATCGGTGAAAAAACGGGATTTGTCGGGAAGAAATCGGTGAAAAATTGAGATTTTGGGGGGATAAATCGGTGAAAAAATGGGATTATGGGGGAGAAATCAGTGAGACGGAGGCGGCGTACATGAAGGTGGGAGAAATGGGTGAAATCAGTGAAAGAAATCAGTGAAATCAGAAAGCAGTGAAAATTGTGAATTTTTGGGGGGGAGAAATCGGTGAAAAATTGAGATTTTGGGGGGATAAATGGGTGAAAAAATGGGATTATGGGGAGAAATAAGTGAGACGGAGGTGGCGTACATGAAGGTGGGAGAAATTGGTGAAATCAGTGAAAGAAATCAGTGAAATCAGAAATCAGTGAAAATTGTGAATTTTTTTGGGGAGAAATAGTGAAAAAACGGGATTTGTCGGGAGGAAATCGGTGAAAAATTGAGATTTTTGGGGGATAAATCGGTGAAAAAAATGGGATTATGGGGGAGAAATCAGTGAGACGGAGGCGGCGTACATGAAGGTGGGAAAATTGGTGAAATCAGTGAAAAAATCAGTGAAAAGGTGGATTTTGGGGGGAGATCAGTGAAAATGGGATTTTGGGGGGAGAAATCGGTGAAAAATTGAGATTTTGGGAGGATAAATAAGTGAGACGGAGGCGGCGTACATGAAGGTGGGAGAAATTGGTGAAATCAGTGAAATAAAATCAGTGAAATCAGAAATCAGTGAAAATTGTGATGGGGGGATCGGTGAAAAATGGGATTTGTCGGGAAGAAATCGGTGAAAAATTGAGATTTTGGGGGGATAAATCGGTGAAAAAAAAATGGGGGAGAAATCAGTGAGACGGAGGCGGCGTACATGAAGGTGGGAGAAATTGGTGAAATCAGTGAAAAAAAATCAGTGAAATCAGAAAGCAGTGAAAATTGTGAATTTGGGGGGGAGAGAAATCGGTGAAAAATTGAGATTTTGGGGGGATAAATGGGTGAAAAAATGGGATTATGGGGGAGAAATCAGTGAGACGGAGGCGGCGTACATGAAGGTGGGGAAATTGGTGAAATCAGTGAAAAAAAAATCAGTGAAATCAGAAAGCAGTGAAAATTGTGAATTGGGGGGAGAAATCGGTGAAAAATTGAGATTTTGGGGGGATAAATCGGTGAAAAAAATGGGATTGTGGGGGAGAAATCAGTGAGACAGAGGCGGCGTACATGAAGGTGGGAGAAATTGGTGAAATCAGTGAAAAAATCAGTGAAATCAGAAAGCAGTAAAAATTGTGAATTTTGGGGGGAGAATTCGGTGAAAATTGAGATTTTGGGGGGGGATAAATGGGTGAAAAAATGGGATTATGGGGAGAAATAAGTGAGACGGAGGTGGCGTACACGAAGGTGGGAGAAATTGGTGAAATCAGTGAAAGAAATCAGTGAAATCAGAAAGCAGTGAAAATTGTGAATTGGGGGGGAGAAATCGGTGAAAAATTGAGATTTTGGGGGGATAAATCGGTGAAAAAAATGGGATTGTGGGGGAGAAATCAGTGAGACAGAGGCGGCGTACATGAAGGTGGGAGAAATTGGTGAAATCAGTGAAAAAATCAGTGAAATCAGAAAGCAGTAAAAATTGTGAATTTTGGGGGGAGAATTCGGTGAAAATTGAGATTTTGGGGGGGGATAAATGGGTGAAAAAATGGGATTATGGGGAGAAATAAGTGAGACGGAGGTGGCGTACACGAAGGTGGGAGAAATTGGTGAAATCAGTGAAAGAAATCAGTGAAATCAGAAATCAGTGAAAATTGTGAATTTTTTGGGGAGAAATCGTGAAAAAACAGGATTTGTCGGGAAGAAATCGGTGAAAAATTGAGATTTTGGGGGGATAAATCGGTGAAAAAATGGGATTATGGGGGAAGAAATCAGTGACCCCGAAAATCAACCGTAAATGCATATAAAAAGGCAATTCTTTGAAATCGGGCCCCAGGGTCATCTAGTCTGACCCCCTTTCCTTCCAGATCCTGGAGAGCTCCCAGACCCTCCTCAACGTCCTGCGCAAGGAAATCAGTGAAAAATGTGATTTTTGTGGGGAGAAATTGGTGAAAAATGGGATTTTGGGGGGGAGAAATTAGTGAAAGAATGGGATTTTTGTGGGGAGAAATTGGTGAAAAAATGGGATTTTTGTGGGAGAAATTAGTGAAAAAATGGGATTTTTGTGGGGAGAAATTGGTGAAAAAATGGGATTTTGGGGGGGAAATGGGGGAGAAATTGGTGAAAATGGGATTTGGGGGGGAAATTGGTGAAAATGGGATTTTGGGGGGAGAAATGGGGTTTTTGTGGGGAGAAATGAGTGAAAAAAATGGGATTTTGGGGGGAGAAATCAGTGAAAAATTGATTTTGGGGGGGAGAAATGGGGTTTTGGGGGAGAAATTGGTGAAAAAATGGGATTTTTGTGGAAAGAAATCAGTGAAAAAATGGGATTTGGGGGGGAATTGGTGAAAAAATGGGATTTTTGGGGGGAGAAATTGGTGAAAAAAATGGGATTTTGGGGGGAGAAATGAGTGAAAAATGATATTTTGGGGGGAGAAATTGGTGAAAAAATGGGATTTTTGGAAATCTGGCCCCAGGGTCATCTAGTCTGACCCCCTTTCCTTCCAGATCCTGGAGAGCTCCCAGACCCTCCTCAACGTCCTGCGCAAGGAAATCAGTGAAAAATGGGATTTTTGTGGGGAGAAATTGGTGAAAAAATGGGATTTTTGTGGGGAGAAATTGGTGAAAAAAATGATTTTTGGGGGGAGAAATGGGTGAAAAAATGGGATTTTTGGGGGGAGAAATCAGTGAAAAAAAATGATTTTTGGGGGGAGAAATGGGTGAAAAAATGGGATTTTTGTGGAAAGAAATCAGTGAAAAAAATGATTTTTGGGGGGAGAAATGGGTGAAAAAATGGGATTTTGGGGGGGAGAAATCAGTGAAAAAATGGGATTTTGGGGGGAGAAATGAGTGAAAAATGGGATTTTTGTGGAAAGAAATCAGTGAAAAAATGGGAATGGGGGGGAATTGGTGAATAAATCCATGTAAAAATGGGATTTTTGGAAATGGGGCCCCAGGGTCATCTAGTCTGACCCCCTTTCCTTCCAGATCCTGGAGAGCTCCCAGACCCTCCTCAACGTCCTGCGCAAGGAAGCCGGCAACCTGGCCAAGGCGGCGGATGCGAAAGGCGGCGGCGCCAAGGAGGCCTGAAAGGGAAGCGGGACTCGAACCCGGGACCGGGGGGTTGCATTGCGTGGGAATAAAGGGGCTTTTTCCCCCCTCTGTAAACGGACGCCTGGTTGTGGTTTTTTTTGGTGCGTATGTAGGTAGGGACATATACACACACACACAGATATGTGAAAATATATATTTATATATATATATATATATATATGGTGAAAAAATGGGATTGGGGGGGAGAAATTGGTGAAAAAATGGGATTTTTGTGGGAGAAATGGGGTTTTTGGGGGGAGAAATTGGTGAAAAAATGGGATTTTGGGGGGAGAAATGAGTGAAAAATGGGGGGTTTTTTGGGGGAAATGGGGTCTTTTAGGGAGAAATTGGTGAAAAAATGGGATTTTGGGGCGAGAAATCGGTGAAAAATGGGATCTTTGTGGGGAGAAATGAGTGCAAAATGGGGTTTTTTGGGGGGGAAATGGGGTCTTTTAGGGAGAAATTGGTGAAAAAATGGGATTTCGGGGGGAGAAATCGGTGAAAAATGGGATTTTGGGAGGAGAAATTGGTGGAAAAATTGGATTTGGGGGGAGAAATTGGTGAAAAAATGGGATTTTTGGGGGGAGAAATGAGTGAAAAAAATGGATTTTTGTGGGCAGAAATTGCTGAAAAAATGGGGTTTGGGGGGAGAAATGAGTGAAAAAAATGGGATTTTGGGGGGGAGAAATGGGTGAAAAAATGGGATTTTTGTGGGGAGAAATCGGTGAAAAATGGGATTTTTGTGGGGAGAAATCGGTGAAAAATGGGATTTTTGTGGGAGAAATGGGGTTTTTGGGGGGAGAAATGGGTGAAAAAATGGGATTTTTGTGGGAGAAATGGGGTTTTGGGGGGAGAAATGGGTGAAAAATGGGATTTTTGTGGGAGAAATGGGATTTTGGGGGGAGAAATCGGTGAAAAATGGGATTTTTGTGGGAGAAATGGGGTTTTGTGGGGAGAAATGGGTGAAAAAATGGGATTTTTGTGGGGAGAAATCGGTGAAAAATGGGATTTTTGTGGGAGAAATGGGGTTTTTGGGGGGAGGAAATGGGTGAAAAAATGGGATTTTTGTGGGGAGAAATTGGTGAAAAAATGGGATTTTTGGGGGGTTGCATTGCGTGGGAATAAAGGGGCTTTTTTCCCCCTCTGTAAACGGACGCCTGGTTGTGGTTTTTTTTTTGGTGCGTATGTAGGTAGGGACATATACACACACACACAGATATGCGGAATATATATATATATATATATATATATATATATATATATATATGGTGAAAAAATGGGATATATATTTAATATATATATATATATATATTATATATGATAGCACACATATATCTACGAAAGCATATATATATATATATATATATATATACACACACACATATACACAAGATATAGTGAATATATATATATATATATATATATATATATATATATATATATATATGTTACCTATTATATATAAAATAATATAATCTATCTATATCTATATATATATAAAATTATTATCTATAATATATTTTAGATATATATATATATAATATATGTAATATATTATATAGTGTACATATATAATATACTATATAATATATGATGTATTATATTATATATATATACTATATATATATATATTATATATATTATATATATATAAAATATATATATAATATAATACATCATATATTATATAGTATATTATATATGTACACTATATAATATATTACATATATATTATATATACCTGTGAAAATCTACGAAAGCATATATTATATATATATATATATATTTTAATATATTTATAATATATATATATTATATTTAATATATTTATAATATATATATATATATATATAGTATATTATATATATAATATAATACATCATATATTATATAGTATATTATATATGTACACTATATAATATATTACATATCTATTATATATTATATATTATATATAATAATTATATATATATATTATATAATAATTTTATATATATATTATATATTATATTATATATATATAAAATATATATATAATATAATACATCATATATTATATAGTATATTATATATGTACACTATATAATATATTACATATATATTATATATTATATATAATAATTATATATATATATATTATATAATAATTTTATATATATATTATATATTATATTATATATATATAAAATATATATATAATATAATACATCATATATTATATAGTATATTATATATGTACACTATATAATATATTACATATATATTATATATATTATATATATATAAAATATATATGGGTGTCAAAACAATGAGATAATTTCCCTATAGTCTGTATCAAAAATTATTTTAATCGGCGTTCACATTAATTGGAGGATCCATTTCAGGACAAGATACGCTAATCTCAGTCATATCAAACAATATACATTAATATCATTAATAGAATTTTAGGATATTATCCAAAGAAAGGGAGAATTTCGGTCCAGCCTCTGAAAAGCGAGTAATAACAAGGATATTAATATCAATAATAAGAATTAAGAATCATAGTAATCAGTTCTTTGGATCACTGTTCCCATCAATAATAATAATAATAATAATAATAATAATAATAATAATAATAATAATAATATTCTGCTCTTTTGATCACACTTTCCATTAATAATAATAATAATAATAATAATAATCTGCTCTTTCGATCACACTTTCCATTAATAATAATAATAATAATAATAATAATAATCAGCTCTTTCGATCACACTTTCCATCAATAATAATAATAATAATATTCTGCTCTTTCAATCACACTTTCCATTAATAATAATAATAATAATAATAATAATAATAATAATCAGCTCTTTCAATCACACTTTCCAATAATAATAATAATAATAATAATAATAATAATAATAATAATAATATTCAGCTCTTGATCACTCTGCCCTTCCACCCCATTCAAACCCCCATCAATAATAATAATAATAATAATAATAATAATAATCAGCTCTTTTGATTGCAGTACCCTTCCACCCCATCAATAATAATACTAATGATAATAATAATAATAATAATAATAATAATAATAATAATAATCCCGATTCCGGGTGGCTCAGAAGTATAGCGCAGGTTCACTGCCGAAGTCGGACCGGGCGCCGGCGCCGGCCGGGGTGAGCTGTGAAAATAATAATAATAATAATAATAATAATAATAATAATAAGCTGTGAAAATAATAATAATAATAATAATAATAATAATAATAATAATAATAATAAGCTGTGAAAATAATAAGAAGAAGAAGGAGAAGAAGCTGGGAAAATAATAATAATAATAATAATAATAATAATAATAATAATAATAATAATAATCTGGGAAAATAATAATATAATAATAAGAGGAAGAAGAAGCTGTGAAAATAATAACAATAATAATAATAATAATAATAATAATAATAAGCTGTGAAAACAACAATAATAATAATAATAATAATAATAATAATAATAATAATAATAAGAAGAAGCTGGGAAAAGAATAATATAATAATAAGAGGAAGAAGAAGAAGAAGCTGGGAAAATAATAATAATAATAATAACAACAACAACAAGAACAACAATAATAATAATCTGGGAAAATAATAATAAGAAGAAGGAGAAGAAGCTGGGAAAATAATAATAATAATAATAATAAGCTGTGAAAATAATAATAATAATAATAATAATAATAATAAGCTGGGAAAATAATAATAAGAAGATGGAGAAGAAGCTGGGGAAATAATAATAATAATAATAATAATAATAAGCTGGGAAAATAATAATATAATAATAATAATAAGAAGAAGAAGAAGAAGAAGAAGCTGGGGAAATAATAATAATAATAATAATAATAATAATAATAATAATAATAATAATCTGGGAAAATAATAAGAAGAAGAAGGAGAAGAAGCTGGGGAAATAATAATAATAATAATAATAATAATAAGCTGTGAAAATAATAATAATAATAATAATAATAATAATAATAATAATAATAAGCTGGGAAAATAATAATAAGAAGAAGGAGAAGAAGCTGGGGAAATAATAATAATAATAAGCTGGGAAAATAATAATAATATAATAATAATAATAAGAAGAAGAAGCTGGGGAAATAATAATAATAATAATAATAATAATAATCTGGGAAAATAATAAGAAGAAGAAGGGGAAGAAGCTGGGGAAATAATAATAATAATAATAAGCTGTGAAAATAATAATAATAATAATAATCTGTGAAAATAATAATAATAATAATAATAATAATAATAATAATCTGTGAAAATAATAATAATAATAATCTGGGAAAATAATAATAATAATAATAATAATAATAATAATAATAATAATAATAATAATAATAATAATTTTTATGCATTAACCTTACCATGGCGTGTTGGTCGGGCGAGTCGGCGCCCGGCGCTACAGTTCCCGCCTTCGGAGGCGCTTCCTCGAACCCGGCGCCTTTGGGGGAACCTGGGGAGGAAATGTCAATTCAATTTCCTGGAAGACAAACGTTCAAGGGAAATGGATTGTTGAAATAGGAGGAAGGGGAAGAGGAAGAAGAGGAGGAAAAAGAGGAAGAAGAAGAGGAGGAAAAAGAGGAAGAAGAGGAGGAGGAAGAAGAAGAGGAGGAGGAGGAAAAAGAAGAGGAAGAAGAGGAAAAAGAGGAAGAAGAAGAGGAAGAAGAGGAGGAAGAAGAGGAGGAAGAAGAGGAGGAAGAAGAGGAGGAAGACAAAGAAGAAGAGGAAGAAGAGGAGGAGGAAGAAGAAGAGGAGGAGGAGGAACAGGAGGAAAAAGAGGAGGAAGACAAAGAAGAAGAGGAAGAACAAGAGAGTGAAGAAGAGGAAGAAGAAGAAAAAGGAAGGAGAGGAGGAAGAGGAAGAAGAGGAGGAGGAAGAAGATAAGAAGAGGAGGAAAAAGAGGAAGAAGAAGAAGAGGAGGAGGAGGAAGAAGAGGAAGAAGAAGAGGAAGAAGAGGAGGAAAAAGAGGAAGAAGAAGAAGAGGAGGAGGAGGAAGAAGAGGAAGAAGAGGAGGAAGAAGAAGAGGAAGAAGAGGAGGAAGACAAAGAAGAAGAGGAAGAACAAGAGAGTGAAGAAGAGGAAGAAGAAGAAAAAGGAAGGAGAGGAGGAAGAGGAAGAAGAGGAGGAGGAAGAAGAAGAAGAAGAGGAGGAAAAAGAGGAAGAAGAAGAGGAGGAGGAGGAGGAAGAAGAAGAGGAAGAAGAGGAGGAAAAAGAGGAAGAAGAAGAGGAGGAGGAGGAAGAGGAGGAAAAAGAGGAGGAAGACAAAGAAGAAGAGGAAGAACAAGAGAGTGAAGAAGAGGAAGAAGAAGATAAAGGAAGGAGAGGAGGAAGAGGAAGAAGAGGAGGAGGAAGAAGAAGAAGAAGAGGAGGAAAAAGAGGAAGAAGAAGAAGAGGAGGAGGAGGAAGAAGAAGAGGAAGAAGAGGAGGAAAAAGAGGAAGAAGAAGAGGAGGAGGAGGAAGAGGAGGAAAAAGAGGAGGAAGACAAAGAAGAAGAGGAAGAACAAGAGAGTGAAGAAGAGGAAGAAGAAGAAAAAGGAAGGAGAGGAGGAAGAGGAAGAAGAGGAGGAGGAAGCAGAAGAAGAAGAGGAGGAAAAAGAGGAAGAAGAAGAGGAGGAGGAGGAAGAAGAAGAGGAAGAAGAGGAGGAAAAAGAGGAAGAAGAAGAGGAGGAGGAAAAAGAGGAGGAAGACAAAGAAGAAGAGGAAGAACAAGAGAGTGAAGAAGAGGAAGAAGAAGATAAAGGAAGGAGAGGAGGAAGAGGAAGAAGAGGAGGAGGAAGAAGAAGAAGAAGAAGAGGAGGAAAAAGAGGAAGAAGAAGAAGAGGAGGAGGAGGAAGAAGAGGAAGAAGAGGAGGAAAAAGAGGAAGAAGAAGAAGAGGAGGAGGAAGAAGAGGAAGAAGAAGAGGAAGAAGAGGAGGAAGAAAAAGAAGAAGAGGAAGAACAAGAGAGTGAAGAAGAGGAAGAAGAAGAAAAAGGAAGGAGAGGAGGAAAAGGAAGAAGAGGAGGAGGAAGCAGAAGAAGAAGAGGAGGAAAAAGAGGAAGAAGAAGAAGAGGAGGAGGAAGAAGAGGAAGAAGAGGAGGAAAAAGAGGAAGAAGAAGAAGAGGAGGAGGAAGAAGAGGAAGAAGAAGAGGAAGAAGAAGAGGAAGAAGAGGAGGAAGACAAAGAAGAAGAGGAAGAACAAGAGAGTGAAGAAGAGGAAGAAGAAGAAAAAGGAAGGAGAGGAGGAAGAGGAAGAAGAGGAGGAGGAAGAAGAAGAAGAAGAGGAGGAAAAAGAGGAAGAAGAAGAGGAGGAGGAGGAGGAAGAAGAGGAAGAAGAGGAAGAAGAGGAGGAAAAAGAGGAAGAAGAAGAAGAGGAGGAGGAGGAAGAAGAGGAAGAAGAAGAGGAAGAAGAAGAAGAGGAAGAAGAGGAGGAAGACAAAGAAGAAGAGGAAGAACAAGAGAGTGAAGAAGAGGAAGAAGAAGAAAAAGGAAGGAGAGGAGGAAGAGGAAGAGGAGGAGGAGGAAGAAGAAGAAGAAGAGGAGGAAAAAGAGGAAGAAGTAGAGGAAGAAGAAGAGGAGGAAGAAGTAGAGGAAGAAGAGGAAGAACAAGAGAGTGAAGAAGAGGAAGAAGAAGAAAAAGGAAGGAGAGGAGGAGGAGGAAGAGGAAGAAGAAGAGGAGGAAAAAGAGGAAGAAAAGGAGGAGGAAGAAGAAGAAGAAGAAGAGGAAGAAGAAGAGTAGGAAGAAGAAGAGGAGGAGGAAAAAGAGGAAGAAGAAGAGGAAGAAGAGGAAAAAGAGGAGGAAAAAGAGGAGGAAGACAAAGAAGAAGAGGAAGAACAAGAGAGTGAAGAAGAGGAAGAAGAAGAAAAAGGAAGGAGAGGAGGAAGAGGAAGAAGAGGAGGAGGAGGAAGAAGAAGAAGAGGAGGAGGAAAAAGAGGAAGAAGTAGAGGAAGAAGAAGAGGAGGAAGAAGAGAAGAAGAAGAAGAGGAGGAAAAAGAGGAAGAAGTAGAGGAAGAAGAGGAGGAGGAAAAAGAGGAAGAAGTAGAGGAAGAAGAGGAGGAAGAAGAGAAGAAGAAGAAGAAGAAGAAGAGGAGGAGGAAGAAGAAGAGGAAGAAGAGGAGAAGGAAGAAGAGGAGGAGGAGGAAGAAGAAGAAGAGGAGGAGGAAAAAGAGGAAGAAGTAGAGGAAGAAGAAGAGGAGGAAGAAGAAGAGGAGGAGGAGGAGGAAGAAGAAGAAGAAGAGGAAGAAGAGGAGGAGGAAAAAGAGGAAGAAGAAGAGGAAGAAGAGGAGGAAAAAGAGGAGGAGGAGGAAGAAGAAGAGGAAGAACAAGAGAGTGAAGAAGAGGAAGAAGAAAAAGGAAGGAGAGGAGGAGGAGGAAGAACAAGAGGAAGAGAAGAAGAGGAAGAAGAAAAGAGGAAGAAGAAGAGGAAGACGACAAAGAAGGAGGAGCTCCGCCTTGCCTGCGCCGCTCCTCCTCTTGGGGGCAGGAAGGGGCGGGGCCTGGTCCACCTCGGAGGCGTACTCTTCTTCCTCTTCCTCTTCCTCCACTTCCTCTTCCTCCTCCTCTTCCACTTCCTGCCCTTCTAGGGAGGTCTCGGAAGGGTACTCAAACATGGTGTGGAGGTCGTCGAAGGAGATCTTCAGCTGGAGGGGGAAGTGGGGGCACATGCTTAGACACACAAACACACACATGTACACACACATGTACACACACAGACACACATGTACACACCAACATGCATTCATATAAATACATACACACACACAAATATATTCATATAAATATATATCTACACACACACACAAACACACAGAAACACATATGTATATCTACACACACACACACATAAGCATATGTATACACACACACACACATGTACACACCAACATGCATTCATATAAATACATGTACACACACAAATATATTCATATAAATATATATATATACACACACACACAGACACAGAAACACATATGTATATCTACACACACATAAGCATATGCATACACACACACACATGTACACACACAGACACACATATACACACCAACATGCATTCATATAAATACATGTACACACACAAATATATTCATATAAATATATATCTACACACACACACACACAGAAACACATATGTATATCTACACACACATAAGCATATGCATACACACACACACATGTACACACACAGACACACATATACACACCAACATGCATTCATATAAATACATACACACACACAAATATATTCATATAAATATATATATATACACACACACACAGACACAGAAACACATATGTATATCTACACACACATAAGCATATGCATACACACACACACACATGTACACACACACACACACACATATACACACCAACATGCATTCATATAAATACATATACACACAAAAATATATTCATATAAATATATATATATACACACAAACACACACACAGAAACACATATGTATATCTACACACACACACACATAAGCATATGTATACACACACACACACACATGTACACACCAACATGCATTCATATAAATACATATACACACAAAAATATATTCATATAAATATATATCTACACACACACACACACACAGAAACACATATGTATATCTACACACACATAAGCATATGTATACACACACACACATGTACACACACAGACACACATATACACACCAACATGCATTCATATAAATACATACACACACACAAATATATTCATATAAATATATATATATACACACAGACACAGAAACACATATGTATATCTACACACACGCACACACAAGCATATGTATACACACACACACATGTACACACACACATATACACACCAACATACATTCATATAAATACATATACACACACACAAATATATTCATATAAATATATATATATATACACACACACACACAGAAACACATATGTATATCTACACACACACACACACACATAAGCATATGTATACACACACACACACACACATGTACACACACACACACATATACACACCAACATGCATTCATATAAATACATATACACACAAAAATATATTCATATAAATATATATATACACACACACACAGAAACACATATGTATATCTACACACACACACACATAAGCATATGTATACACACACACACACATGTACACACACAGACACACATATACACACCAACATGCATTCATATAAATACATGTACACACACAAATATATTCATATAAATATATATCTACACACACACACAGACAGAAACACATATGTATATCTACACACACATAAGCATATGCATACACACACACACATGTACACACACAGACACACATATACACACCAACATGCATTCATATAAATACATATACACACAAAAATATATTCATATAAATATATATCTACACACACACACACACACACACAGAAACACATATGTATATCTACACACACACACACATAAGCATATGTATATACACGCACACACATGTACACACACAGACACACATATACACACCAACATGCATTCATATAAATACATATACACACAAAAATATATTCATATAAATATATATATATACACACACACACACACACACAGAAACACATATGTATATCTACACACACACACACACACACACATAAGCATATGTATACACACACACACACACACACACACATGTAGACACACAAACACATATACACACCAACATGCATTCATATAAATACATGTACACACAAAAATAGATTCATGTAAATATAAAAATTATTATATACACACCCACATATGTATATCTACGCACACATACACACACACGCACATATAATCACATATAAACATATATATATATATACACACACACACACAAATACACACACACACGTATACACACAGACATTCATATAAACAGACACACAGAGACATACATACATATACACACAACCACATATGTATATCTACACACACATACACACGCACATATATACACACACATTTATATATATACCCACATATATACCCACAAACCGGTATACACACACACACATATACACACAGACAGACACACACACACACACACACACATATATACCCACATATATACCCACAAACCTACATACCGGTATACACACACATAAATATACCGGTATACACACACACACATATACACACACACACACAGAGACACACACACAAAAACAAACAAACACATATACACACAAACATACATTCATATAAATATATAAACAGACACATACACACACACACACACATATATATACCCAAGCATATACACACAAACACATATGTATATCCACACACACACATAAACATACATACACACACACACACAGATACACACAGACACACACATATACACACAAACACATATACACACCAACATACATTCATATAAATACACACACACACACACACACACA
>NC_138535.1:5608556-5616056 GCF_964234715.1 Podarcis melisellensis | reverse complement strand
CTGTAGCGCCAGGCGAAGGCGGCCATGCGCTTTCCTTGGGAAGTGTACCGCCAGGCGAAGGCGGCCATGCGCTTTCCTTGGGAACCTTAGTACGGGGCGCCGCCCCCCAGGCGCCTTCTTTTGCCAAGCCCTCCCTGGGATCTATAGCGCGGCGCCCTCTTGGGTGCACGACGAAGGAATTGGCCGCGATCCTCTCCACGTATGGGCTGCGCATGCCCGTGTTCGGCGCGCGCATGCGCCCTGCGGCGCCCGGCGTTCCCTCTTCCCAGTCCAAAGAGCGGCGGTCCGGAGGTTTCCCTGGCGCCCGGCCTTCGCGCATGCGCGGCGCCCGCCTTGGCGCGTCGGACATGCGCAGAGGGGGCGCTGAGGCAGGCGGGCGGCCTTTGCGCATGCTCGTTGGCGAACCCGGCGCGGCCCTCGAAGCGGCCATAGGTTTCTGCGGCGATGCGCAAGTGCGGCCTTTGCGCATGCGCGCCGCGCCGATTGGTCCTTCGCACATGTTCTCCGAGGAGGGCGGCTGCACTTTGCGCATGCGCGGCGATTCGCTTTCCGCTTCGCACATGCGCCGAGAGTCCTCCGAGGCGGGCGGCTGCGCTTCGCGCATGCGCGGTGCGTCGCCCGGCGCTTCCACTTCCCCGTTCGATTGGCGGCTTGAGGCGTCCGCAGGTTTCTGCAGGGAAGCACTGCGCATGAGTCGCTGCTACCTTTGCGCATGCGCACTTGAAAACCCGACATTCCCCTTTGCCCTTCACGCATGCGCATGAGGCGGAGAGGGCACCCCGACCCTCCCCTTGCCCCTTTGTGCATGCGCAGCTCGTCCCCCTGCCCTCCACACATGCGCAGCTCGTCCCTCTGCCCTCCGCACATGCGCAGTGGGCACTCCCTTGCCCCCACCCTGACCTTTCCCTTGCCCCTTTGCGCATGTGCAGTGCCCACCCCTCTTCCCTCCGCACATGCGCACCTCATCCCTCTGCCCTCCGCACATGCGCAGCAGGCACCCCGACCCTCCCTTTGCGCATGCGCAGCTCGTCCCTCTGTCCTCCACACATGCGCAGTGGGCACCCCGACCCTCCCTTTGCGCATGCGCAGTTCGTCCCGCTTCCCTTTGCGCATGCGCAGTGCCCACCCCTCCTCTTCCCTCCTCCCTCCTCCCATGCTCAGTGGGCACCCCAACCATCCCCTTGCCCCTTTGCGCATGCGCACCACATCCCTCTGCCCTCCGCACATGCGCCGCGGTCACACCGACCTTCCCTTTGCGCATGCGCACCTCATCCCTCTGCCCTCCGCACATGCGCAGTTGGACCCCGACTCTCCCTTTGCGCATGCGCAGTGGGCACCCCGACCCTCCCCTTACCCTTCGCATATGCTCAGTGCTCTCCCCTCCTCCCTCCGCACATGCGCAGTGGGACCCCGACTCTCCCTTTGCGCATGCGCAGTGGGCACCCCGACCCTCCCCTTACCCTTCGCACATGCTCAGTGCTCTCCCCTCCTCCCTCCGCACATGCGCAGTGGGACCCCGATCCTCCCTTTGCGCATGCGCATGCGCACCGGGCACCCCGACCTTCCCCTTCCCCTTGTGCAGTGCCCACCTCTCCTCTTCCCTTCTCCCTCCTCCCATGCACATGGTTTGCAAATGCGCAGGGGCCACCCCGACCCTCACCTTGCCCCTTTGCGCATGTGCAGTGCCCACCCCTCCTCTTCCCTCCGCACATGCACAGTGGGACCCCAACCCTCCCATTGCCCCTATGCGCATGCGCAGTGCCACCCCTCCCCTTCCCTACGCACATACGCACCTTATCCCTCTGCCCTCTGCACATGCGCAGTGCCCACCCCTCCTCTTCCCTCCGCACATGCGCACCTCCTCCATCTGCCCTTTGCGCATGCGCAGTGCCACGTTGACCCTCCCCTTGCCCCTTTGCGCATGCGCAGTGCCCACCCCTCCTCTTCCCTCCTCCCTCCTCCCATGCGCACCTCATCCTTCTGCACATGCGCAGGGGGCAGCCTGACCCACCCCTTGCCCCTTTGCGCATGCGCAGCTCGTCCCTCTGCCCTCCGCACATGCGCAGTGGGCACCCCGACCCTCCCCTTTGCTCATGCGCAGCTCGTCCCTCTTTCCTTCGCACATGTGCATGGTTTGCGCATGCGCAGGGGGCACCCCGACCCTCCCCTTGCCCCTTTGCGCATGCGCAGTGCCACCCCTCCTCTTCCCTTCGCACATGCGCACCTCATCCATCTGCCCTCTGCACATGCGCAGTGGGACCCCAACCCTCTCCTTGCCCCTTTGCGCATGCGCAGTGCCACCCCTCCTCTTCCCTCCTCCCATGCGCACCTCATCCCTCTGCACATGCGCAGGGGGCAGCCTGACCCACCCCTTGCCCCTTTGCTCATGCGCAGCTCGCCCCTCTTTCCTTCGCACATGTGCATGGTTTGCGCATGCGCAGGGGGCACCCGACCCTCCCCTTGCCCCTTTGCGCATGCGCAGTGCCCACCCCTCCTCTTCCCTCCGCACATGCGCACCTCATCCATCTGCCCTCTGCACATGCGCAGTGGGACCCCAACCCTCTCCTTGCCCCTTTGCGCATCCGCAGTGCCCACCCCTCCTCTTCCCTCCGCACATGCGCACCTCCTCCACCTGCCCTTTGCACATGCGCAGTGCCACCCCGACCCTCCCCTTGCCCCTTTGCGCATGCGCAGTGCCACCCCTCCTCTTCCCTCCTCCCTCCTCCCATGCGCACCTCATCCCTCTGCACATGCGCAGGGGGCAGCCTGACCCACCCCTTGCCCCTTTGCGCATGCGCAGCTCGTCCCTCTGCCCTCCGCACATGCGCAGTGGGCACCCCGACCCTCCCCTTTGCTCATGCGCAGCTCGTCCCTCTTTCCTTCGCACATGTGCATGGTTTGCGCATGCGCAGGGGGCACCCCGACCCTCCCCTTTCCCCTTTGCACATGCGCACCTCCTCCCTCCTCCCTTCGCGCATGCGCACCTCCCCCCTCCGAAGCCTCCTTCCGCCCTGGCAAACCGAAACCGTCCCTTGCCCTTCGCGCATGCGCCGTGGGCAAAGCGACGCCTCCTCCCGCCCTCCTTCCCCACGCAGCCTTGCCCTTCGCGCATGCGCCGTGGGCAAAGCGACGCCTCCTCCCGCCCTCCTTCCCCACGCAGCTCCTCCGCGCCTGCGCAGTGCCCAACTGAAGCCTCGCCCTTTGCCCCCTCCGCGCATGCGCACTGCCCCCTCCGAAGCCTCCTTCCGCCCTTTCTGGCCCCATTCCCCTCTCACCGGCTCATATTGGTGTCTGAGGCGCAGTGGGCACCCCGACCCTCCCCTTGCCCCTTTGTGCATGCGCAGCAAGCACCCCGGCCCTCCCTTTGTGCATGCGCAGCTCGTCCCTCCGCCCTCCGCACATGCGCAGCGGGCACCCCAATCCTCCCCTTGCCCCTTTGCGCATGCGCACCACATCCCTCTGCCCTCCGCACATGCGCAGTGGGCACCCCGACCCTCCCCTTGCCACTTTGCGCATGCACAGTGCTCACCCCTCCTCTTCCGTCCGCACATGCGCAGTCGGACCCCCGACCCTCCCCTTGCCCCTTTGCGCATGCGCAGTGCCCACCCCTCCCCTTCCCTCCGCACATGCGCACCTCATCCCTCTGCCCTTTGTGCATGCGCAGTGCCCACCCCTCCTCTTCCCTCCTCCCATGCGCATGGTTTGCGCATGCGCAGTGGCCACCCTTGCCCCTTTGCGCATGCCAAGTGCCCACCCCTCCTCTTCCCTCCGCACATGTGCACCTCATCCCTCCGCACATGCGCAGTGGGCACCCCGACCCTCCCTTTGCTCATGCGCACCACATCCCTCTGCCCTCCGCACATGCGCAGTGGGACCCCAACCCTCCCCTTGCCCCTTTGCGCATGCGCAGTGCCCACCCCTCCCCTTCCCTCCGCACATGCGCACCTCATCCCTCTGCCCTTTGCGCATGCGCAGTGCCCACCCCTCCTCTTCCCTCCTCCCTCCGCACCTCATCCCTCTGCCCTTTGCGCATGCGCAGTGCCACCCCTCCTCTTCCCTCCGCACATGTGCACCTCATCCCTCCGCACATGCGCAGTGGGACCCGACCCTCCCTTTGCCCCTTTGCGCATGCGCAGTGCCCACCCCTCCTCTTCCCTCCGCACATGCGCACCTCATCCATCTGCCCTCTGCGCATGCACAGTGGGACCCCCGACCCTCCCCTTTCCCCTTTGCACATGCGCACCTCCTCCCTCCTCCCTTCGCGCATGCGCACCTCCCCCCTCCGAAGCCTCCTTCCGCCCTGGCAAACCGAAACCGTCCCTTGCCCTTCGCGCATGCGCCGTGGGCAAAGCGACGCCTCCTCCCGCCCTCCTTCCCCACGCAGCCTTGCCCTTCGCGCATGCGCCGTGGGCAAAGCGACGCCTCCTCCCGCCCTCCTTCCCCACGCAGCTCCTCCGCGCCTGCGCAGTGCCCAACTGAAGCCTCGCCCTTTGCCCCCTCCGCGCATGCGCACTGCCCCCTCCGAAGCCTCCTTCCGCCCTTTCTGGCCCCATTCCCCTCTCACCGGCTCATATTGGTGTCTGAGGCGCAGTGGGCACCCCGACCCTCCCCTTGCCCCTTTGTGCATGCGCAGCAAGCACCCCGGCCCTCCCTTTGTGCATGCGCAGCTCGTCCCTCCGCCCTCCGCACATGCGCAGCGGGCACCCCAATCCTCCCCTTGCCCCTTTGCGCATGCGCACCACATCCCTCTGCCCTCCGCACATGCGCAGTGGGCACCCCGACCCTCCCCTTGCCACTTTGCGCATGCACAGTGCTCACCCCTCCTCTTCCGTCCGCACATGCGCAGTCGGACCCCCGACCCTCCCCTTGCCCCTTTGCGCATGCGCAGTGCCCACCCCTCCCCTTCCCTCCGCACATGCGCACCTCATCCCTCTGCCCTTTGTGCATGCGCAGTGCCCACCCCTCCTCTTCCCTCCTCCCATGCGCATGGTTTGCGCATGCGCAGTGGCCACCCTTGCCCCTTTGCGCATGCCAAGTGCCCACCCCTCCTCTTCCCTCCGCACATGTGCACCTCATCCCTCCGCACATGCGCAGTGGGCACCCCGACCCTCCCTTTGCTCATGCGCACCACATCCCTCTGCCCTCCGCACATGCGCAGTGGGACCCCAACCCTCCCCTTGCCCCTTTGCGCATGCGCAGTGCCCACCCCTCCTCTTCCCTCCTCCCTCCGCACCTCATCCCTCTGCCCTTTGCGCATGCGCAGTGCCACCCCTCCTCTTCCCTCCGCACATGTGCACCTCATCCCTCTGCCCTTTGCGCATGCGCAGTGCCCACCCTCCTCTTCCCTCCGCACATGCGCACCTCATCCCTCTGCCCTTTGCGCATGCGCAGTGCCCACCCCTCCTCTTCCCTCCTCCCATGCGCATGGTTTGCGCATGCGCAGTGGCCACCCTTGCCCCTTTGCGCATGCGCAGTGCCCACCCCTCCCCTTCCCTCCGCACATGTGCACCTCATCCCTCCGCACATGCGCAGTGGGCACCCCGACCCTCCCTTTGCTCATGCGCACCACATCCCTCTGCCCTCCGCACATGCGCAGTGGGACCCCAACCCTCCCCTTGCCCCTTTGCGCATGCGCAGTGCCCACCCCTCCCCTTCCCTCCGCACATGCGCACCTCATCCCTCTGCCCTTTGCGCATGCGCAGTGCCCACCCCTCCTCTTCCCTCCTCCCTCCGCACCTCATCCCTCTGCCCTTTGCGCATGCGCAGTGCCACCCCTCCTCTTCCCTCCGCACATGTGCACCTCATCCCTCCGCACATGCGCAGTGGGACCCGACCCTCCCTTTGCCCCTTTGCGCATGCGCAGTGCCCACCCTCCTCTTCCCTCCGCACATGCGCACCTCATCCCTCTGCCCTTTGCGCATGCGCAGTGCCCACCCCTCCTCTTCCCTCCTCCCATGCGCATGGTTTGCGCATGCGCAGTGGCCACCCTTGCCCCTTTGCGCATGCGCAGTGCCCACCCCTCCCCTCCCCTCCGCACATGCGCACCTCATCCCTCTGCCCTCTGCGCATGCACAGTGGGCACCCCCGACCCTCCCCTTTCCCCTTTGCACATGCGCACCTCCTCCCTCTTCCCTTCGCGCATGCGCATCTCCCCCCCCTCCGAAGCCTCCTTCCGCCCTGGCAAACCGAAACCGTCCCTTGCCCTTCGCGCATGCGCCGTGGGCAAAGCGAGCCTCCTCCCGCCCTCCTTCCCCACGCAGCCTTGCCCTTTGCGCATGCGCCGTGGGCAAAGCGACGCCTCCTCCCGCCCTCCTTCCCCACGCAGCTCCTCCGCGCCTGCGCAGTGCCCAACTGAAGCCTCGCCCTTTGCCCCCTCCGCGCATGCGCACTGCCCCCTCCGAAGCCTCCTTCCGCCCTTTCTGGCCCCATTCCCCTCTCACCGGCTCGTATTGGCGTCTGAGGCGCCGGACGCGGCCCGGCTCGGGCTGGTAGACGACGACCTGCTCGGCCCGCAGCTCCGTCGCTCCGTCGCCGCCTCCATAGGCCGCTTCCCCCTCACGGCGCTCGATGATGACGATGCGCTCGGCGCGGAGGACCCGGACGTCCGGCCGCGCCGCGTAGAGCTCGAGGAGGCCGGCGAGAGAAGCCGCCTTGGCCCGCTTCTTGGCCAGCAAGGCTCGCTGCCACTCCGGTAGAAGCGAAGGCTCCATGGCGGCCGGCGCAGGCAAGGCCCGAGGACTCTGAGGTAACTGGAAAGCGGATTGGGTGGCCTGGCTGTCTGTCCAAGAGGTGGGCCAATGGGGAGCGAGCGGCGTGGAAACGCTCTGCGGGGATTGGCTGGCTTCAGCGAGTCTCCGCCCATACTAGTTTCTCTGGGGAAAAGACGCTCTGAGGGAAAGAAATAAGGGTATTGGCTGGTCGGGTTGTCTGTCAAAGACGTGGGCCAATGGGCGGGGAGGAGGGAGGCGGGGATTGGTTGGTTGGCGAGAAGGTCCGCCCACTGGGTGGGGCCCGGCTGGACGCCTCTGAGGGAGCGAAGGAGTTGATTGGCCGAAGGGGCTTTCCGTCAAAAGGAAGGGCCAATGGGAATGGTCTCGCTAGAGCTTCGCTTCGCCTACAACTGCTGTGAAGGGTGAAAGGACGCGCTTGTGAGAGGAAAGGAGAGGATTGGCTGAAGGGGCTGTCGGTCAAAGGGCGGGCCAATGGGCGGGGAGAAGGGCGGCGGGGATTGGCTCGCTTGAGCTCCGCCCCGCCCACACTGGTTTGAAGGGAGAAAGGACAGGCTCTGGTTTTACTAGGGCGGGGATTGGAGGTAGGGGGTGTCTGTCAAAGGAAGGGAGGCGGGGATTGGTTGGTTGGGCGAGGAGGTCCGCCCACTGGGTGGGCTCTGAGGGAGCGAAGGAGGTGATTGGCCGAAGGGGCTTTCCGTCAAAAGGAAGAGCCAAGGGGAATGGTCTCGCTAGAGCTTCGCTTCTCCCACAAGCTTCGCGCTTTGAGGGG
>NC_138535.1:5596875-5600856 GCF_964234715.1 Podarcis melisellensis | reverse complement strand
CCCCTCCCTTTTTCCCTTCCTTTTCCCCTCCCTTTTTCCCTTCCTTTTCCCCTCCCTTTTTCCCTTCCTTTTCCCCACCCTTTTTTCCTTCCTTTTCCCCTCCCTTTTTTCCTTCCTTTTCCCCCTCCCTTTTTCCCTTCCTTTTCCCTCCCTTTTCCCCTCCCTTTTCCCCTCCCTTTTTTCCTTCCTTTTCCCCTCCTTTTTCCCTCCCTTTTCCCCTCCCTTTTTTCCTTCCTTTTTCCCTTTCTTTTCCCCTCCCTTTTCCCCTTCCTTTTCCCCTCCCTTTTTTCCTTCCTTTTCCCCTTCCTTTTTTTCTTCCTTTTCCCCCTCCCTTTTCCCCTTTCTTTTCCCCTCCCTTTTCCCCTTCCTTTTCCCCTTCCTTTTCCCCTTCCTTTTTCCCTTCCTTTTTCCCTTCCTTTTTCCCCTCCCTTTTCCCCCTCCCTTTTTTCCTTCCTTTTTCCCTTCCTTTTTTCCTTCCTTTTTCCCCTCCCTTTTTTCCTTCCTTTTCCCCTCCCTTTTTTTCCTTCCTTTTCCCCCTCCCTTTTCCCCTTCCTTTTCCCCTCGCTTTTTCCCTTCCTTTTCCCCTCCCTTTTTTCCTTCCTTTTCCCCTCCCTTTTTTCCTTCCTTTTCCCCTCCCTTTTTTCCTTTCCCCCTCCCCTTTTTTCTTCTTTTTTCTTTTTTTCTTCTTTCCTCCCTTTTTCCCTTCCTTTTTCCCTCCTTCTTTTTCTCCCTTTTCCCCTTCCTTTTTTTCCATTTTTCTCTCCCTTTTTTCTTGCTCCCCGTTTTTCCTTCCCCCCCCTTTTTTCTTTTTTCTCTCCCTTTTTTCCTCCCTTTTTTTCTTCTTTTCCCCCCACACTTCCCCCCTTTTTTTTCCCTTTCCCTTTTTTCCTTTTTTTCCTCCCCTTTTCCTTTTCCACCTCCCTTTTCCCCTCCCTCGTCTCCTTTTTTCCTTCTTTTTTTCTCCCTTTCCCCCCCTTTCCCCTCCCTTTTCCCCTCCTTTCCCCCCTCTTTTTTCTCTCCCTAATTTTCCTTTTTTTCCTCCTTATTTTTCTACCTTTTTCCCGCTTTTCTCAGGCCAAGCTGATCGAGGAGCCGTTGGTGATTTTCGTCTGCGCCACCACAGGGCAGGGGGACCCGCCGGATAACATGAAGGTTGGGGAAAATTATATATATATTAAATGGATAAATTATATATATATTAAATGGATAAATTGTTGTTTATATATTTATTTATGTGTGTGTGTGTGTGTGTGTGTGTGTATATATATAAATTAAATATATATATTTATAAATATAAATATAAATAATATATATATGTATGTATAAATATATATTTTTAAAAATATAAATAAATATATATATTTATAAATATAAATAAAAATAAATATATATTTTTAAAAATATAAATATTTCTATTTATAAATATAAATATATCTATTTATATATATTTATAAATAGAAATATTTCTCTTTATATATAAATAAATAAATATAAGCATGTATCTATATATTTCTATATGTGCATATATATATATATATACACACACACACACACGAGTGCTTTTTAATTTATTCAAACTCCATTGACGGAATCGAATTTCTTCCTTCACCTTTGAGAAATTGAATGCCTTCAATATTAGAGATCATAATTTAATGTATTTAATTGGTGAAATGTTATTTATATGGTACATCGTTGTTGTTATATATATATATATATATATATATATATATATATATATATATGTATATGTATGTATATATGTATAAATATAATAATAATAATAATAATAATAATTTATTATTTGTACCCCGCCCATCTGGCTGGGTTTCCCCAGCCACTCTGGGCGGCTTCCACAAAAACCAGAAATACACTAAAATATCACAGATTAAAAACTTCCCTGAACAGGGCTGCCTTAAGATGTCTTCTGAAAGTAAGGTAGTTATTTATCACTTTGACATCTGATTGGAGGGCGTTCCACAAGGCGGGTGCCACTACCGAGAAGGCCCTCTGCCTGGTTCCCTGTAGCTTTGCTTCTCGCAATGAGGGAACCGCCAGAAGGCCCTCAGCGCTGGATCTCAGCGTCCGGGCAGAACGATGGGGGTGGAGACGCTCCTTCAGATATACTGGACCGAGGCCGTTTTGGGCTTTAAAGGTCAACACCAGCACTTTGAATTGTGCTCGGAAACGTACTGGGAGCCAATGTAGGTCTTTCAAGACCGGTGTTATGTGGTCTCGGCGGCCGCTCCCAGTCACCAGTCTAGCTGCCGCATTCTGGATTAGTTGTAGTTTCCGAGTCACCTTCAAAGGTAGCCCCACGTAGAGCGCATTGCAGTAGTCCAAGCGGGAGATAACTAGAGCATGCACCACTCTGGCGAGACAGTCCGCGGGCAGGTAGGGTCTCAGCCTGCGTACCAGGTGGAGTTGGTAGACAGCTGCCCTGGATACAGAATTGACCTGCGCCTCCATGGACAGCTGTGAGTCCAAAATGACTCCCAGGCTGCGCACCTGGTCCTTCAGGGGCACAGTTACCCTATTCAGGACCAGGGAGTCCTCCACACCAGCCCGCCCCCTGTCCCCCAAAACAGTACTTCTGTCTTGTCAGGATTCAGCCTCAATCCATTAGCCGCCATCCATCCTCCAACCGCCTCCAGGCACTCACACAGGACCTTCACCGCCTTCACTGGTTCTGATTTGAAAGAGAGGTAGAGCTGGGTATCATCTGCATATTGATGGACACCCAGTCCAAACCCCCTGATGATCTCTCCCAGCGGCTTCATATAGATGTTAAAAAGCATGGGGGAGAGGACGGAACCCTGAGGTACCCCACAAGTGAGGGCCCAGGGGTCTGAACACTCATCCCCCACCACCACTTTCTGAACACGGCCCAGGAGGAAGGAGCGAAACCACTGTATGACAGTGCCCCCAGCTCCCAGCCCCTCTAGACGGTCCTGAAGGATGTTATGGTCGATGGTGTCAAAGGGCGCTGAGAGATCCAGCAGAACTAGGAAACAGCTCTCACCTTTGTCCCTAGCCCGCCGGAGATCATCAACCAGCGCGACCAAGGCAGTTTCAGTCCCATGGTGAGGCCTGAATCCCGATTGGAAGGGATCCAAATGATCCGCATCCTCCAGGCGTGCCTGGAGTTGTTCAGCAACCTCCCACTCAATCACCTTGCCCAAGAATGGAAGATTTGAGACTGGGCGATAGTTGGCCATACTGGCCGGGTCTAAAGATGGTTTTTTAAGAAGCGGTTTGATGACCGCCTCCTTCAGCGGATCTGGGAAGGCTCCCTCACAGAGGGAAGCATTCACCACCCCGCAGAGCCCATCGCCCAGCCCTTCCCGGCTTGCTTTTATTAGCCAGGATGGGCAAGGATCCAGGAGACAGGTGGTTGGTTTCACGCGTCCAAGCAGCCTGTCCACATCCTCGGGGGTAATGGATTGAAATCGATTCCATGCAACTTGACCAGGCAGAGCTCTAGCGCTCTCCCACCCCAGCCCTGCTCCCACGGTGGTGTCTAGCTCCTTCCGAATATGAGTGATTTTATCCGCAAAAAACTTTGCAAAATCGTTGCAGGAGATCTTGGGGTCTTTACAAAGCCCCGGTGGTAAAGGTGGTTCTGTTAAATTACGAACCACCTGAAAAAGTCTCCTGCTACTATTTTCTGCAGATGCAATAGAGGCGGTGAAGAAAGTCTTCTTCGCCGTCGCTATCGCCACTTGGTAGGCTCGACGTTGAGCTCTAACCTGTGTCCGGTCAGATTCGGAGTGAGTTTTTTGCCACCGACGCTCTAGCCGTCTCAGCGATTGTTTCATCGCCCTCAGCTCCGAAGAAAACCACGGAGCTGTCCGGGCTCCATGCAATCGGAGAGGGCGCTTCGGAGCCAGACAGTCGATAGCCCTGGTTAACTCCGCATTCCAGCGGGCCACCAGGGAATCAGCTGAAAGGCCATCAACATGGGATAAGGCATCCCCTACCACT
>NC_138535.1:5589375-5591875 GCF_964234715.1 Podarcis melisellensis | reverse complement strand
ATAATAATAATAATAATAATAATATAATAATAATAATAATAATAATAATAATAATAATAATAATAATAGGGAAATCCGGTGGGGAATTGGGAAAAAAAAATTGGGGAAATATTGGGGGGAAATGGGGAAATCTGGGTGGAAAATGGGGAAAAAATCTGGGAAAATATTGGTGGGAAATGGGACAATCCGGGCGAAAATTGGGGGAAATGGGGAAATCCAGGGGGAAATGGGGAAAAAATGGGGAAATCCGGGGGCAAAATGGGGCAAAATGGGAAAATCTGTGGGCAAAATGGGAAAAAATGGGGAAATCTGGGGGAAATTGGGGAGAAAAACTGGGGAAATATGGGGAAATCCGGGGGGAAATTGGGGAAAAAATCCGGGAAAATATGGGAAAAATTGGAAAAATCGGAAAACTGACCCTTTTCCCCCTTTTCCCTCCCTCTCCAGGTTCAATTTTGTGGCCAAAAAACTGCACAAGCGGCTTCGCCAGTTGGGCGGCTGCCCGCTGCTTCCGCCCGCCCTGGGGGACGACCAGCACGATTTGGGGTGAAATATTAGTATTATTATTAGTATTATTATTAGTATTATTATTATGAAAATTCGGGGTCCGGCTAGATGAAGATGCTGAAATTTATTATAAATAGATAGATAAAAGAGAATAAAAGAAAAGAGAATAAAAGATAAATAAATAGAATGTATTATTATTATTATTATATTATTATTATTATTATTATGAAAATTCGGGGTCAGGCTAGATGAAGATGCTGAAATTTATTATAGATTGGTAGATAGAGAGATAGATAAAATAGAATAGAATAGAAGAAAAGAGAGTAAAAGATAAATAAATAGAATGTATATTATTATTATTATTATTATTATTATTATTATTATGAAAATTCGGGGTCAGGCTAGATCAAGATGCTGAAATTTATTATAGATTGGTAGATAGATAGATAGATAAAATAGAATAGAATAGAAGAAAAGAGAGTAAAAGATAAATAAATAAAATGTATTATTATTATTTTATTTTAATATTATTATTATTATTATTATTATTATTATGAAAATTTGGGGTCAGGCTAGATCAAGATGCTGAAATTTATTATAGATAGATAGATAGAGAGATAGATAAAATAGAATAAAAGAAAAGAGAATAAAAGATAAATAAATAGAATGTATTATATTATTATTATTATTATTATTATTATTATTATGAAAATTCGGGGTCAGGCTAGATGAAGATGCTGAAATTTGTTATAAATAGATAGGTAAAATAGGATAAAAGAAAAGAGAATAAAATAAAATGTAAATTATTATTATTATTATATATTATATATTATTATTATATTATTATATTATTATTATTTTTGTTGTTCTGTTGTTGTTATTATATATTCTTCTTCTGTATTGAATTTATATCCTATTGTATATGAATTGATACGAATATCTATATAATATATAATATAATAATAATATTATTATTATTATGAAAATTCGGGGTCAGACTAGATGACCGCTGGGTTCCCCTTTTGGCCCTGAAGATGCTGAAATTTATTATAGATAGATAGATAGATAGATAGATAGATAGATAGATAGATAGATAGATAAAATAGAATAAAATGAAATAAAATAAAAGATAAATAAATAAATACATGAAATTATTATTATTATTATTACTATTATTATTAAAATTCAGGGTCAGGCTCCCTTTTTGCCTTGAAGATGTCGAAATTTATTATGAATAAAGAAATGAAATTTCTTACGAATAAATAAATAAATGCGTGAAATTTATTATTATTATTATTATTATTATTATTATGAAAATTCGGGGTCAGGCCGGATGACCGCCGGCTCCCTGAAGATGCCAGAATTTATTATGAATAAAGAAATGAAATATCTTACGAATAAATAAATAAATGCGTGAAATTTATTATTATTATTATTATTATTATTATTATTATTATTATTATTATTATTATTAAAATTTGGGGTCAGGCCGGATGACCGCCGGCTCCCTGAAGATGCCAGAATTTATTATGAATAAAGAAATGAAATTTCTTACGAATAAATAAATAAATGCGTGAAAATTATTATTATTATTATTATTATTATTATTATTATTATATGACCGCCGGCTCCCTGAAGATGCCAGAATTTATTTTGAATAATCAAATCAGTCAATGGATGAAAATTGTTGCGAATAAGTCAATAAATACATGAAATTTATTATTATTATTATTATTATTATTAGTATTATTAATGACCGCTCGATCCCTTTCTGTCCTCCTGCAGGCCGGACGCCGCAGTGGATCCCTGGCTAGCGGATCTCTGGGAGAAGATCCTGGCTTTGTATCCTCTTCCTGCCGGTCTGGAAATCCTGAGTCCGGACGTCGTGTAAGCAATATTATTCTAATTTATTCATTTATTATTATTATTATTATTATTAGTTGGATGCCCGGCTCAATATCAGCTTCACTATTATTATTATTATTATTATTAT
>NC_138535.1:5576875-5586875 GCF_964234715.1 Podarcis melisellensis | reverse complement strand
TTATCATCATGTATCATTAACCTCTAATTATTATGTATTTTTATTACTATATTATTATTATTATTATTACTACTACTATTATTATCATAGGAACTGAGCCAGGACTACAAAATACATAATTTATTCATTATTCTGAATTATTAACCTTTAATTGTTATATATTATTATGTATGCATGTATGTTGTTGTTGTTGTTGTTATTATTATTATTATTATTATTATTATTATTATTATCATCATCATCATTATCATTATCATTATCATTATCATTATGAATTATTATTATTATTATTCCAGGAACTGATAGACAGCCAGGCATACAAAACACATAATGATAATAATAATAATAATAATAATAATAATAATAATAATAATAATAATAATAATAAATTTCCCAACAGGAAATTAATAATTAGTTTCCCAACAGGAAATTAATAATTAGTTTCCCAACAGGGCCGCCGCCGGCGACGTCGCCATGGTCGCCCCCAGCAACGCCCCGGAGGACGTCGACCTCTTCTGCCGCCTCTTGAACCTGGATCCAGAACGGCGCTTTGTGGTTCGGCCGGCCGAGGAAGGTGCGGGTTCGAGTTTGGGCGCCCGACGCTACGGTTCCCGGCGCCTGGTTTCCACCATCTGGTTCCCAGCGCCTGGTTTTGAACGCTACGGTTCCCGGCGCCTGGTTCAGGCGGGTTGGGGAGCGGGTTCGGGTCCCAGTGCTATGGTTCCCAGCGCCTGGTTTAGTGTACTAGAGTTCCCAGCGCCTGATTCAGGCGGGTCGGGGAGCGGGTTCGAGTTCGGGTCCCTAGTGCTATGGTTCCCAGCGCCTGGTTCAAACGGGTCGGGGAGCGGGTTCGAGTTCGGGTCCCTAGTGCTATGGTTCCCAGTGCCTGGTTCAGGCGGGTCGGGGGGCGGGTTCGAGTTCGGGTTCCCAGCGCCTGGTTCCCAGCGCCTGGTTTAGTGTACTAGAGTTCCCAGCGCCTGATTCAGGCGGGACGGGGAGCGGGTTCGAGTTCGGGTCCCCAGTGCTAATGGTTCCCATTGCCACGGTTCCCAGCGCCTGGTCCAGGCGGGACAGGGGGTCGGGTCCCCAGTGCTATGATTCCCAGCGCCTGTATTAGTGTGCTATAGTTCCCAGCGCCTGGTTCCCAGCTCCTAGGTCCTAGTGCCACAGTTTCTATCGCCTGTTTCCCGGTGCTACAGTTCCCAGTGCCACAGTTCCCAGCGCCTGATTCCCAGTGCCATGGCTCCCGGTACTACAGTTCCCAGCGCCTGGATTCCAGTCTAGTTTGGAGTGCCACGGTTCCCAGCGCCTGGTCCCGAATGCCACAGTTCCCAGTGCCTGGATTCCAGCATTGGTTCCCAGTGCCTGCTTTGGAGCACTACAGTTCCCAGCGCCTGGTTTCTTTCGCCACGGTTCCCAGCGCCTGGTTTTGAGCGCCATGGTTCCCAGCGCCTGAATCCTAGTGGCACGGTTCCCAGTGCAACGGTTCCCAGCGCCTGGTTTTGAGCTCCATGGTTTCCATTGCCTGGTTTCTAGCGCCTGTTTCCCGGTGCTACAGTTCCCAGTGCCACAGTTCCCAGCGCCTGGTTCCCAGTGCCTTGGTCCTAGTGCCACGGTTCCCGGCGCCTGGTTCCCAGTGCCACCGTTCCCAGCGCCTGGTTCCCAGTGCCCTGGTCCTAGTGACACGGTTCCCAGCGCCACGGTTCCCGGCGCCTGGTTCCCAGTGCCACAGTTCCCAGCGCCTGGTTTCCAGCGCCTGAATCCTAGTGCCACAGTTCCCAGTGCAACGGTTCCCAGCGCCTGGTTTTGAGCACCATGGTTTCCATTGCCTGGTTTCTAGCGCCTGTTTCCCGGTGCTACAGTTCCCAGTACCACAGTTCCCAGCGCCTGGTTCCCAGTGCCACAGTTCCCAGCGCAATAGTTCCCAGCGCTTGGTTTCCAGCGTCTGGTTTCCAGCGCCATAGTTCCCAGTGCCTGGTTCCCAGTGCCACGGTTCCCAGCGCCTGGTTTTGAGCACCATGGTTTCCATTGCCTGGTTTCTAGCGCCTGTTTCCCGGTGCTACAGTTCCCAGTACCACAGTTCCCAGCGCCTGGTTCCCAGTGCCACGGTTCCCAGCGCCTGGTTCCGAATGCCACACTTCCCAGTGCCTGGATTCCAGCATTGGTTCCCAGTGCCTGCTTTGCAGCACTACAGTTCCCAGCGCCTGGTTTCTTTCGCCACGGTTCCCAGCGCCTGGTTTTGAGCGCCATGGTTCCCAGCGCCTGAATCCTAGTGCAACGGTTCCCAGCGCCTAGGTTCCAGCATATGGTTCCCAGCGCCTGGTTCCCAGTGCAATAGTCCTCAGGGCCGGGTTCCCAGCGCTACAGTTCCCATCGCCTGGTTCCCTGCACCTGGTTTTGAGTGCCATAGTTCCCAGCGCAGAGTTCCCAGCGCTACAGTTCCCAGCGCCTGGTTCCCAGTGCCACAGTTCCCAGCACCGGGTACCCAGCGCTATAGTTCCCAACGCCTGGTTCCCAGTGCCACAGTTCCCAGCGCAATAGTTCCCAGCGCTTGGTTTCCAGCGTCTGGTTTCCAGCGCCATAGTTCCCAGTGCCTGGTTCCCAGTGCCACGGTTCCCAGCGCCTGGTTTTGAGCACCATGGTTTCCATTGCCTGGTTTCTAGCGCCTGTTTCCCGGTGCTACAGTTCCCAGTACCACAGTTCCCAGCGCCTGGTTCCCTGCTGCTGGTTTCAAGCACCTGGTTCCCAGCGCCTCGTTCCCAGCGCCTGGTTCCCAGTGCCACAGTTCCCAGCGCCTGGTTCCCAGTGCCTTGGTCCTAGTGCCACGGTTCCTGGCGCCTGGTTCCCAGTGCTACAGTTCCCAGCGCCTGGTTCCCAGCGCCTGGTTCCCAGTGCCTGGTTCCCAGTGCCACGGTTCCCAGCGCCTGGTTTTGAGCACCATGGTTTCCATTGCCTGGTTTCTAGCGCCTGTTTCCCGGTGCTACAGTTCCCAGTACCACAGTTCCCAGCGCCTGGTTCCCAGTGCCACAGTTCCCAGCGCAATAGTTCCCAGCGCTTGGTTTCCAGCCTCTGGTTTCCAGCGCCATAGTTCCCGGCGCCTGGGTCCTAGTGCTGCGGTTCCCAGCGCCTGGTTCCCAGCGCTACAGTTCCCTGCGCCTGGTTCCCTGCGCCTGGGTCCTAGTGCCACAGTTCCCAGTGCCAAGGTTCCCAGCGCCTAGGTTCCAGCATATGGTTCCCAGCGCCTGGTTCCCAGTGCCATAGTTCTCAGGGCCGGGTTCCCAGCGCTACAGTTCCCAGCGCCTGGTTCCCTGCACCTGGTTTCGAGTGCCATAGTTCCCAGCGCTGAGTTCCCAGCGCTACAGTTCCCAGCGCCTGGTTCCCAGTGCCACAGTTCCCAGCACCGGGTACCCAGCGCTATAGTTCCCAACGCCTGGTTTCGAGTGCCACAGTTCCCAGCGCCTGGGCCCTAGTGCTACAGTTCCCAGCGCCTGGTTCCCAGCGCCTGGTTCCCAGTGCCTGGTTCCCAGTGCCACAGTTCCCAGCGCCTGGTTTTGAGCACCATGGTTTCCATTGCCTGGTTTCCCGGTGCTACAGTTCCCAGTACCACAGTTCCCAGCGCCTGGTTCCCTGCGGCTGGTTTCAAGCACCTGGTTCCCAGCGCCACGGTTCCCAGTGCCTGGTTCCCAGTGCCTTGGTCCTAGTGCCACGGTTCCCAGCACCACGGTTCCCGGCGCCTGGTTCCCAGTGCCACAGTTCCCAGCGCCTGGTTTCCAGCGCCTTGGTCCTAGTGCCACGGTTCCCAGTGCAACGGTTCCCAGCGCCTGGTTTTGAGCACCATGGTTTCCATTGCCTGGTTTCTAGCGCCTGTTTCCCGGTGCTACAGTTCCCAGTACCACAGTTCCCAGCGCCTGGTTCCCAGTGCCACAGTTCCCAGCGCAATAGTTCCCAGCGCTTGGTTCCCTGCGCCTGGTTCCCAGTGCCATAGTTCTCAGGGCCGGGTTCCCAGCGCTACAGTTCCCAGCGCCTGGTTCCCTGCACCTGGTTTCGAGTGCCATAGTTCCCAGCGCCTAGTTCCCAGCACCGGGTACTCAGCGCTATAGTTCTCAGCGCCTGGTTTCGAGTGCCACAGTTTCCAGCGCCTGGGTCCTAGTGCTACAGTTCCCAGCGCCCGGTTCCTGGTGCCATAGTTCCCCGCGCCTGGTTCCCAGTGCCACAGTTCCCAGCGCCCGGTTCCCAGTGCCTGCTTTCGAGCGCTATGGTTCCCAGTGCTACGGTTCCCAGCGCCTGGTTTCTAGTTCGGGTTCCCAGTGCTGCAGTTCCCAGCGCAACAGTTCCCAGCGCCTGGTTTCAAGCACCACGGTTCCCAGTTCCTGGGTCCCAGCACCTGGTTCCCTGCGCCTGGTTTCGAGTGCCACAGTTCCCAGCGCCCGGTTCCCAGTGCCTGCTTTCGAGCACTATGTTTCCCAGTGCTACGGTTCCCAGCACCTGGGTCCTAGTGGCACAGTTCCCAGTGCTATGGTTCCCTGCGCCTAGTTCCCAGCATATGGTTCCCAGTGCCATAGTTCCCAGCGCCCGGTTCCCAGGGCCATAGTTCCCAGCACCGGGTTCCAAGCGCTACAGTTCCCGGTGCCTGGTTTCCTGCGCCTGGTTTTGAGCGCTACAGTTCCCAACACCTTGGTCCTAGTCCCACACTTCCCAGCGCCATGATTCCCAGCGCTACAGTTCCCAGCGCTACAATTCCCAGACCTTCTACCCAATGCCAAGAAACCTCATTCATTTCACCCAATCCAAACTGATCCATCTCTCTCCCCCCGCCAGGCGCCGCGCTACCATTCCCGCTCCCCCAGCCCTGCACCGTCCGGCGCCTGGTGGAAAAGTACCTGGACATCACTAGAACTCCCAGGCGCTCCTTCTTCGAACTCGCCGCCCAGCTCTCCCCCGACGAGCGCGAACGGGAGAAGCTGGCGGAGTTCGCCTCGGCGCCCGGTCAGGAGGAACTCTACGCCTACTGCCACCGGGTGCGGCGCACGACGCTGGAGGTGGGTGAGATCTGGGAGTTGTAGCGCGCCGGGTGCGGGGTGCCGGCTTCCCAGTGCTACAATTCCCAGGGTCTGGTTTGGGGCGCTACGGTTCCCAGAGGTGGGTGGCATTGCGGGAATTGTAGCGCGCACGGGGCGGGGTCTGGTTGGGGGTGCTACGCTTCACGGCGCTACAGTTCCCAGGGCGGCGTTGGAGGGAAACATAGCGCGTAGGGCGTGGGGGGCCGGGGTCGGGCGCCCAGTGCTACGGTTCCCAGGGCCTGGTTTCCATAGCCTGGTTCCCTGTGCTATGGTTCCCAGCGCCTGGTTTGCAACGCCATGGTTCCCAGCGCCTGGGTTGGAGTGCCACAGTTCCCAGCGCCTGGTTTGGGGCGCCACGGTTCCCAGCGCCTGGTTTCAAGCACCACGGTTCCCAGTGCCACAGTTCCCAGCGCCTGATTCCCAGTGCCATGGTACCCGGTACTACAGTTCCCAGCGCCTGGTTACCAGAGTCTAGTTTGGAGTGCCATGGTTCCCAGTGCCACAATTCCCAGCGCCTGGTTTTGGATGCCGCGGTTCCCAGTTCTATAGTTCCCAGCGCCTGGCTTCAAACACCACAGTTCCCAGTGCCACAGTTCCCAGCGCCTGATTCCCAGTGCCATGGCTCCCGGTACTACAGTTCCCACCACCTGGTTTCCAGTCTAGTTTGGAGTGCCACGGTTCCCAGCGCCTGGTTCCCAATGCCACAGTTCCCAGCGCCTGGTTTCCAGCATTGGTTCCCAGTGCCTGCTTTGGAGCGCTACAGTTCCCAGCGCCTGGTTCCAATTGCTACAGTTCCCAGAACCTGGTTTCAAGTGCCACAGTTCCCAGCGCCTAGTTCCCAGTGCAACAGTTCCCAGTGCCTGGTTTTGGGCGCCACAGTTCCCAGCTCCACGGTTCCCAGCGCCTGGTTTCCAATGCCATGGTTCCCAGCGCCTAGTTCCCAGCGCCCGGGTTCGGTGCCACGGTTCCCAACGCCTGGTTTGGGGTGCCATGGTTCCCAGCGCCACAGTTCCCAGCACCTGTGGTTTGGGGCGCCACAGTTCCCAGCGCCTGGTTTCCACCTCTTGGCTCCTGGCACCACACTTCCCAGCGCCTGGTTCCAAGTGCCACGGTTCCCAGCGCCTGGTTTTGGGCGCCACGGTTCCCAGCGCCTGTTTTCCCAGAGCCTGGTTCCCAGCACTTTGTTTTGGGCGCCTTTTCCCCAGCGCCATGGTTCCCAGTGCCATGGTTCCCTGCAACTAGTTTGCAGCACTACAGTTCCCAGCGCCTGGTTTCCTGCACCAGGTTCCCAGTGCCACAGTTCCCAGCGCCTAGTTCCCAGTATCTGGCTTCAAGTACCACAGTTCCCAGCGCCTGGTTTGGGGTGCTACGGTTTCCAGCACCAGGTTCCCAGCGCTACAGTTCCCAGCGCCAAGTTCCCAGTCTCTGGTTTCAAGTGCCGCAGTTCCCAGCGCCTGGTTTTGGGTGCTACACTTCCCAGTGCCACGGTTCCCAGCGCCTAGTCCCAGCGCCACAGTTCCCAGCACTACAGTTCCCAGCGCCTAGTTCCTAGCACCTAGTTCCCAGTCTCTGCTTTCAAGTGCCACAGTTCCCTGCGCCAGGTTCCCAGCACTACAGTTCCCAGTGCCTGGTTTCCAGCACCAGGTTCCCAGTGCCACAGTTCCCAGCGCCTGGTTTCCAGCACCAGGTTCCCAGCGCTACAGTTCCCAGCGCCCGGTTCCCACTTCTTCCATGATCCATCGCTCACGGTTTCCAGTGCTACAGTTCCCAGCGCCTAGTTCCTAGTCTCTGGTTTCAAGTGCCGCAGTTCCCAGCGCCTGGTTTTGGCTGCTACACATCCCAGTGCCAAGGTTCCCAGCGCCTGATTCCAACACTACATTTCCCAAGTCCTAGTGTCTCAAAACTCTAGCGCCACCCGGCGCCCGCCTGCGCTACAACTCCCTTTTCTCTCTCCCGGCGCCAGGTCCTGAGCGACTTCCCCCGGACGGCGGCCGCCATCCCTTGCCACCTCCTCCTGGACCTCATCCCTCGCACCCGCGCCCGGGCCTTCTCCCTGGCCTCCTCCCTGCTGGTGAGTTCTAGCGCGGGAGTTCTAGTTTCCTCCCCGTACTACGATTCCCGTACTACAACTCCCGCTTTCCCACCAGGCGCTGCCCGGCCGCATCCAGCTCCTGGTGGCCGTCGTGCGCTACAAGACGCGCCTGGCGAAACCCCGGACCGGGCTCTGCTCCAATTGGCTGGCCTCCCTCGACCCGGCGCAGGGTGAGTTGTAGCGCAAGGCGCCGGGTGCGGAAATCTCCGGCGCTACGTTTCTTTTGTCAATGGGGTGGGCGCCTGCGCTACGTTTCTCCTGGGCGCCCATGCTATGTTTTTCTTGTCAATCCACTGGGAGCCCGCGCTATGTTTCTCCTAGGCGCCCGAGCTACGTTTCTCCTGTCAATGTGCTGGGCGCCCACGCTACGTTTCTCCTGGCGCCCGCGCTATGTTTCCCCTGGCGCCCACGCTATGTTTCTCCTGTCAATGGGGTGGGCGCCCATGCTATGTTTCTCCTGGCGCCCACGCTACGTTTCTCCTGGCGCCCACGCTACGTTTCTCCTGTCAATGTGCTGGGCGCCCACGCTACGTTTCTCCTGGCGCCCGAGCTATGTTTCTCCTGGCGCCCACGCTACGTTTCACCTGTCAATGTGCTGGGCGCCCGCACTATGTTTCTCCTGGCGCCCACGCTACGTTTCTCCTGTCAATGTGCTGGGCGCCCACGCTACGTTTCTCCTGGCGCCCACGCTACGTTTCTCCTGTCAATGTGCTGGGCGCCCGCACTACGTTTCTCTCAGAAGGACACCTGCGCTACGTTTCCCCTCCCCGCGCTACGTTTTCCCCGCGCCCGAACCTGACGCCCGCGCTATGTTTCTCCACCCCAGGCGCCGCCCGCGCTACATTCCTCTTGCCCGCGCTACGTTTCCCGCACGCCCGTTCCTGACGCCCGCGCTACGTTTCTCCACCCCCAGGCGCCGTCCACGCCCCCCTCTGGGTGAAGAAGGGGCGCTACGGTTCCCGCAGGACCCCGAGACCCCCGTCGTCATGGTGGCGCTCGCGCTACGTTTCCCCTCCCCGCGCTACGTTTCCCCCACGCCCGGACCTGACGCCCACGCTACGTTTCCCCTCCCCGCGCTACGTTTCCCCCACGCCCGGACCTGACGCCCGCGCTACGTTTCCCCTCCCCGCGCTACATTTTCCCCACGCCCGGCCCTGATGCCCGCGCTATGTTTCTCCACCCTAGGCGCCGCCTGCGCTACATTTCCCTTCCCTACGCTACATTTCCCGCACGCCCGTTCCTGACGCCCGCGCTAGGTTTCTCCACCCCAGGCGCCACCTGCGCTACATTTCCCTTCCCTACACTACGTTTCCCCTGCGCCCGGACCTGATGCCCGCGCTACGTTTCCCCTCCCCGCGCTACGTTTCCCGCATGCCCGTTCCTGACGCCCGCGCTAGGTATCTCCACCCCAGGCGCCACCTGCGCTACATTTCCCTTCCCTACGCTACGTTTCCCCCACGCCCGGCCCTGATTCCCGCGCTACGTTTCTCCACCCCAGGCGCCGTCCACGTCCCCCTCTGGGTGAAGAAGGGGGCGCTACGGTTCCCGCAGGACCTCCAGACGCCCGTCCTCATGGTGGCGCCCGGCACCGGGGTGGCGCCCTTCCGCGCTGCAATCCAGGAACGCGTAGCGCAGGGCAAGAGAGGTGGGCGCCTGTTGGTGAAATTTGCATGAGATTTGAATAATGGGCGGGGTTTCAATAAGACAGTATTATTATTATTATTATTATTATTATTATTATTATTATTATTATTCGGGAATTCTAAAATATTATATTTATCATTATTATTATTAATATTTTTATCGGTAGTACTATTTATATGATTATTCTTATTATTATTTAGGAATTCTAAAATATTATTATGATTATTATGATTATTATTCAGGAATTCTAAAATATTACATGTATTGTTTATTATTATTATCATTATTATTATTCAAGAAGTCTAAAATATTATATTTATTATTATTATTATTATTATTATTATTATTAGGGAATTCTAAAATATTACATGTATTTATTATTATTATTATTATTATTATTATTATTATTCAGGAATTCTGAAATATTATATGTATTTATTATTATTATTATTATTATTATTATTATTCAAGAATTCTAAAATATTATATTTATTATTATTATTATTATTATTATTATTAGGGAATTCTAAAATATTATATGTATTTATTATTATTATTATTATTATTATTATTATTTGGGAATTCTAAAATATATGTATTTATTATTATTATTATTATTATTATTATTTGGGAATTCTAAAATATGTATTTATTCTTATTCTTATTATTCGGGAATTCGAAAATAATATATGTATTATTTATTATTATTATTCGGGAATTCTAAAATATTTATCATTATTATTATTAATATTATTATCAGTAGTAGTATTTATATTATTATTATTATTATTATTATTATTCAGGAATTTTAAAATATATGTATTTATTATTATTATTATTATTATTATTATTATTATTATTCAAGAATTCTAAAATATTATATGTATTTATTATTATTACTATTATTGTTATTATTATTCTCATTATAATTAATTTCTTCCTTATTATATGTATGATTCTGTCTTATAATCTTTTATCATTATCCTCTTTTTATTAGTCTTCATTAATAATAATTCATTATTATTCATTATACAAATGCATATCATTATGTATTAATAATAATGTAATATAATGTAATATAATATAATATAATATAATATAATATAATATAATATAATATAATATAATAATATGTTATTATTATTATTATATAATAGTTATTATGTAATAGTATTATATAATAATAATAATAATAATATAATAA
>NC_138535.1:5536875-5571875 GCF_964234715.1 Podarcis melisellensis | reverse complement strand
TTCCCAGGCGCCTTGAGTGACCTGCGATTGCCCTAAATGAACTACAGTTCCCAGGCGCCGTGAGTGAAATGAGATTGCACTGAATGAACTACAGTTCCCAGGCGCCTTGAGTGAAATGAGATTGCCCTGAATGAACTACAGTTCCCAGGTGCTTTGAATGACATGCAAATGCCCTGGGTGAACTACAGTTCCCAGGCGCCTTGAATGGGCTGTGATTGCCCTGGACGAACTACAGTTCCCAGGCGCCTTGAGTGACCTGTGATTGCCCTGAATGAACTACAGTTCCCAGGCGCCTTGAATGACGTGCAAATGCCCTGAATGAACTAGAGTTCCCAGGCGCCTGGAATGATCTCAATTGCCCTGAACGTACTACAGTTCCCAGGCGCTTGCCCTGAATGAACTACAGTTCCCAGGCGCCTTGAATCACCTGTGATTGCTCTGAATAAACTACAGTTCCCAGGCGCTTGCCCTGAATGAACTACAGTTCCCAAGCGCCCAGAATGCCCTGCAGTTGCTCTGAATAAACTACAGTTTCCAGGCGCCCGGAGTTCCCTGCGATTGCCCTGAATGAACTGCAGTTCCCAAGCGCTTGCCCTGAATGAACTACAGTTCCCAAGCGCCTTGAATCACCTGTGATTGCTCTGAATAAACTACAGTTCCCAGGCGCTTGCCCTGAACAAACTACAGTTCCCAGGCGCTTGCCCTGAATGAACTACAGTTCCCAGGTGCCTTGAATCACCAGGAATTGCCCTGAATGAACTACAGTTCCCATGCGCCCAGAATGTACTGTGATTGCCCTGAATAAACTACAGTTCCCAGGCGCCATGAATGTGCTGTGATTGCCCTGAGTGAACTACAGTTCCCAGGCCCCTTGAGTGACATGATCACCCTGAATGAACTACAGTTCCCAGGTGCCTTGAGTCACCTGATTGCCTGGAATAAACTACAATTCCCAGGTGCTACATTTCCCAGAATCCTCTGGGCGCTACTGTTCCCAGAATCCCCTGGTGCTACGGTTCCCAGAATCCTCTGGGCGCTACGGTTCCCAGAATCCTCTGGGCGCTACAGTTCCCAGCGCCTAGTACTTGAAATAAATAGATTGTTGTTACTGGTTGGGTTTGGATTTGGCGCTACGGTTCCCAGAATAATCAGGGCGCTACAGTTCCCAGAATCCTCGGGGCGCTACAGTTTCCAGAATGCTTTGGGTGCTACGTTTCCCAGAGTTCTTGAGGCGCTACAGTTCCCAGAATCCTCTGGGCGCTGCAGTTCCCAGAATCCTCAGGGCGCTACGGTTCCCAGAATCCTCTGGGCGCTACAGTTCCCAGAATCCTCGGGGTGCTACGGTTCCCAGAATTCCCGGTGCGCTGTGGTTCCCAGGTGCCCAAATAAACTACAGTTCCCAGGCGCTGTGAATGAATTGTGGTTGCCTTGAATGAACTACAGTTCCCAGGCGCCTTGAATGACTTGTGATTGCTCTGAATAAACTACAGTTCCCAGGCGCCTTGAATTACTGGTTGGGTTGGTGTTTGGCGCTGTAGTTCCCACAATCCTCTGGGTGCTACGGTTCCCAGAATCCTCTGGGCGCTACGGTTCCCAGAAACCTCTGGGCGCTACAGTTCCCAGCGCCTAGTACTGAAAATAAACGGGTTGTTACTGGTGGGGTTGGTGTTTGGCGCGCTGCGGTTCCCAGGCGCCCATATAAACTACAGTTTCCAGGCGCCCGGAACGACCTGCAATTGCCCTGAATGAACTACAGTTCCCAGGCGTCTAGAATTACCTGAGTGCCCTGAATGAACTACAGTTCCCAGGCGCCTTGAGTGAGATGCGGTTGCCCTGAATATACTACAGTTTCCAGGCGCCCGGAACGACCTGCAATCGCCCTGAATGAACTACAGTTCCCAGGCGCCTGGAATGAGCTGGGACTGCCCTGAATGAACTATAGTTCCCAGGCGCCTTGAGTGACGTGATTGCCCTGAATGAACTGTAGTTCCCAGGCGCCCAGAATGACTTGAGTGCCCTGAATGAACTACGGTTCCCAAGTGCCCAGAATGACCTGTGATTGCCCTGAATGAACTACAGTTCCCAGGCGCCTGGAATGATCTCAATTGCCCTGAACAAACTACAGTTCCCAAGCGCTTGCCCTGAATGAACTACAGTTCCCAGGCGCCCTGAATGTACTGTGATTGCCCTGAATAAACTACAGTTCCCAGGCACTTGCCCTGAATATACTACAGTTCCCAAGCGCCCAGAATTAGCTGATTTCTCTGAATAAACTACAGTTTCCAGGCGCTTGCCCTGAATAAACTACAGTTCCCAGGCGCCCGGAATTCCCTGCGCTTGCCCTGAATGAACTACAGTTCCCAGGCGCCTTGAATCACCTGATTGCTCTGAATGAACTACAGTTCCCAGGCGCCCAGAATGTACTGTGATTGCCCTGAATAAACTACAGTTCCCAGGCGCTTGCCCTGAATAAACTACGGTTCCCATGCGCCTGGAGTGACGTGGTTGCTCTGCTTAAACTACAGTTCCCAGGCGCCTGGAATGACCTGCGATTGCCCTGAATGAACTACAGTTCCCAGGCGCCTGGAATGAGCTGCGATTCGCCCTGAAAGAACTACAGTTCCCAGGCGCCTGGAATGACCTGCGATTGCCCTGAATGAACTACAGTTCCCAGGCGCCTGGAATGACCTGCGATTGCCCTGAATGAACTACAGTTCCCAGGCGCCTGGAATGATCTCAATTGCCCTGAACGAACTACAGTTCCCAGGCGCCTGGAATGAGCTGCGATTCGCCCTGAATGAACTACAGTTCCCAGGCGCCTTGAATGAGCTGCGATCACCCTGAATGAACTACAGTTCCCAGGCGCCTGGAATGAGCTGTGATTGCCTTGAATTAACTACAGTTCCCAGGAGCAAACTAAGGTTCCCGGTGCCCTACAGTTCCCGGCGCCCAGTACCCAGGTAATTGGTACCCAGGAAATGGGGAGGAAGTGGAGTAATAGGGAGGAAGTAGAGTGATAGGGAGGAAATGGAGTAATGGGGAGGAAGTGGAGTAATTGGTACCCAGGAAATGGGGAGGAAGTGGAGTAATAGGGAGGAAGTGGAGTAATAGGGAGGAAGGGGAGTAATGGAAGGAAGTGGAGTAATTGGTACCCAGGAAATGGGGAGGAAGTGGAGTGATAGGGAGGAAGTGAAGTAATAGGGAGGAAGAGGAGTAATAGGGAGGAAGGGGAGTAATTGGTACCCAGGAAATGGGGAGGAAGTGGAGTAATAGGGAGGAAGTGGAGTAATAGGGAGGAAGTGGAGTAATAGGGAGGAAGTGGAGTAATGGGAGGAAGTGGAGTAATTGGTACCCAGGAAATGGGGAGGAAGTGGAGTGATAGGGAGGAAGTGGAGTAATTGGTACCCAGGAAATGGGGAGGAAGTGGAGTGATAGGGAGGAAGTGGAGTGATAGGGGAGGGGAGTAATTGGTACCCAGGAAATGGGGAGGAAGTGGCGTAATAGGGAGGAAGTGGAGTGATAGGGATGGAGGAGAGTAATTGGGACCCAGGAAATGGGGAGGAAGGGGAGCAATGGGGAGGGAGAGGAGTAATAGGGAGGAAGTGGAGTAATAGGGAGGAAGAGGAGTGATAGGGAGGAAGTGGAGTAATAGGGGAGGGGAGTAATTGGTACCCAGGAAATGGGGAGGAAGTGGAGTGATGGGGAGGAAGTGGAGTGATAGGGAGGGAGGAGAGTAATTGGTACCCAGGAAATGGGAAGTGGAGTAATAGGGAGGAAGTGGGGTAATTGGTACCCAGGAAATGGGGAGGAAGTGGAGTAATGATGAGGAAGTGGAGCAATAGGGGAGGGGAGTAATTGGTACCCAGGAAATGGGAAGTGGAGTAATAGGGAGGAAGTGGAGTAATTGGTACCCTGGAAATGGGGAGGAAAGAGAGTAGTTGGTACCCAGGAAATAGGGAGGAAGGGGAGTGATTGGTATCCAGGAAGTAGGGCGGATGGAAACGAATTGCTACCCGGGAAATAGGGAGGAAGGGGAGTAATTGGTACCCAGGAAATAGGGAGGAAGGAGAGTAATTGGTGAGTTATTGGTACCCAGGAAGTAGGGAGGAAGGAGAGTAATTGGCACCCAGGAAATGGGGAGGAAGGGGAGTGATAGGGAGGAAGGAGAGCAAGGAAGGAAGTAGGGAGCAAGAGGAAAACGATGCTCCGAGAAGAGTAATGGTTACCCAGGAAATAGGGAGGGTGGAGAGTAATTGGTACCCAGGGAGGAAGAGGATGGAGAAGGAGGGGAGGAAGGAAAGGGGAAGAAGGAGGGAGGAGGAAAGGAAGGAGGAGGATGGATGGAGAAGGAAAAGATGCTCTAAGAGGGATTGGTACCCAAGGAGGAAGAGGATAGGGAAGGAAGGAAGGAAGGAAGGAAGGAGGGAAGGAAGGAAGGAGGAGGGAGGAGGAAGGAAGGAAGGAAGGAAGGAAGGAAGGAAGGAAGGAAGGAAGGAAGGAAGGAAGGAGGGGAAGAAGGAGGGAGAGAAGGAAGGAGGAGGAGGAGGAAGGAAGGAAGGAAGGAAGGAAGGAAGGAAGGAAGGAAGGAAGGAAGGAAGATGGATAAGGAAAAGATCCTCTAAAAGGGATTGGTACCCAAGGAGCCAGAGGATGGAGAAGGAGGGAAGGAAAGAGGGGAAGAAGGAGGGAGGAGGGAAGGAAGGAGAGAAGGAAGGGAGGGAAGGAGAGAGGAAGGAAGGAGGGAGGGAGGGAGGGAGGGTGAGGAAGAGGGAAAAGACGCTCTGGGAAGAGTGATTGGTACCCAAGGAGGAAGAGGATGGAGAAGGGGGAAGGAAGGAAGGAAGGAAGGAAGGAAGGAAGGAAGGAAGGAAGGAAGGAAGGAGGATGGAGAAGGAAAAGATGCTCTAAGAGGGATTGGTACCCAAGGAGCAAGAGGATGGAGAAGGAAGGAAGGAAGGAAGGAAGGGAGGAAGGGAGGAAGGAAGGAAGGAAGGAAGGAGGGAGGGAGGGAGGGAGGGAGGGGGAGGAAGAGGGAAAAGACGCTCTGGGAAGAGTGATTGGTACCCAAGGAGGAAGAGGATGGAGAAGGGGGGAAGGAAGGAGGGGAAGAAGGAAGGAAGGAAGGAAGGAAGGAAGGAAGGAAGGAAGGAAGGAAGGAAGGAAGGAAGGGAAGAGGAGAAGAGGGAGGGAGGGAGGGGGAGGAAGAGGGAAACGATGCTCCAATGAGAGTAATTAGTACCCAGGGGGAGGAGGAAAACGATGCTCCGAGGAGAGGAATTGGTACCCAGGGAGGAAGAGGATGGATGGAGAGGGAAGAGATACTCTGGGAAGAGTAATTGGTACCCAGAGAGGGAGAGGGAGGAGAGGAATTGGTACCCAAGGAGGAAGGAGGAAGAGGGGAAAGATGCTCTGGGAAGAGTGATTGGTACCCAGGGAGGAAGAGGATAGATGGAGAGGCGAGAGATGCTCTGAGAAGAGTAATTGGTACCCAGGGAGGAAGGAGGAAGAGGGAAAAGATGCTCTGGGAAGAGTGATTGGTACTCAGGGAGGAAGGAGGAAGAGGGAAAAGATGCTCTGAGAAGAGTAATTGGTACCCAGAGAGGAAGGAGGAAGAGGGAAAAGATGCTCTGAGAAGAGTAATTGGTACCCAGAGAGGAAGGAGGAAGAGGGAAAAGATGCTCTGAGAAGAGTAATTGGTACCCAAGGAGGAAGAGGGAAAAGATGCTCTGGGAAGAGTGATTGGTACCCAGGGAGGAAGAGGATAGATGGAGAGGGGAGAGATGCTCTGAGAAGAGTAATTGGTACCCAGGGAGAGAGGAGGAAGAGGGAAAAGATGCTCTGAGAAGAGTAATTGGTACCCAAGGAGGAAGAGGGAAAAGATGCTCTGGGAAGAGTGATTGGTACCCAAGGAGGAAGAGGATAGATGGAGAGGGAAGAGATGCTCTGAGAAGAGTAATTGGTACCCAAGGAGGAAGAGGAGGGAGAGGGCGAAGGGTTTCCCCCTGGAGGAGAGGAAATGGTACCCAGGGAGGAAGGAGGAAGAGGGAAAAGATGCTCTGGGAAGAGTAATTGGTACCCAGAGAGGGAGAGGGAGGAGAGGCTGAGGGATTATTTTCCCGGCAGGAAAACGATGCTCCGAGGAGAGGAATTGGTACCCAGGGAGGAGTACGAGGGTTTCCCCCTGGAGGAGAATAATTGGTACCCAGGGAGGAGGGCTTATTATACTCGGAAGAAGGGAAAACGATGCTCCAATGAGACTAATTAGTACTCAGAGAGGAGGAGGAGGAGGAAAACGATGCTCCGAGGAGAGGAATTGGTACCCAGGGAGGAAAAGCATCCCTTGACCTCTCCCTCTTCCACCCTCTTCCTCCTCCTTGGGTACTACTCCTACACCTTGAAGCATCCTTCTACTCGGGGGGGGGATCCCTGGAATGCGCCTTGAAGTACCAATCGCGCCCCTCAGAGCGTTTTCCTCCCCGAAAAAGAATCCCTTGGCTGCTCCGTCTCCCTCCCTCCTCCCCGGGTACCATTTCCTCTCCTCGGAGCATCCTTTTCCTCCTCCTCTCTGGGTACCAATCCCTCTCCTCCAGGGGGAAACCCTTCGCCCTCTTCCTCCCCGGGTACCAATCGCTCTTCCCCGGAGCATCTTTCCCCTCTCCCTCCTCCTCCTCCTCCTCCATTGCTCTCCTCGGAGCATCGCTTTCCTTCTGCTGGGTATCATCATCCCTCCTCCCTGGGTACCAGTTCCTCTTCTTCCTCCCCGTTTCCTGGGTACCAATTGCTATCCAACCCCTCTGAGAGCATCTATTTCCTCTTCCTCCTCCTCCTCTTCCCTTCTCTGGGTACCAATTCCTCTCCTGGGAGCATCGTTTTCCTTCCGGGAAAATAATCCGTCAGCCTTTCACCCTCTTCCTCCCTCCTCCCTGGGTACCAATTACTCTCCTTGGAGCATCATTTTCCTTCCGGGAAAATAATCCGTCAGCCTTTCACCCTCTTCCTCCCTCCTCCCTGGGTACCAATTACTCTCCTCGGAGCATCGTTTTCCTTCCGGGAAAAGAATCCCTCAGCCTTTCACCCTCTTCCTCCCTCCTCCCTGGGTACCAATTACTCTCCTTGGAGCATCATTTTCCTTCCGGGAAAAGAATCCGTCAGCCTTTCACCCTCTTCCTCCCTCCTCCCTGGGTACCAATTCCTCTCCTCGGAGCATCGTTTTCCTTCCGGGAAACGAATACCTCTCCATCTTCTTCCTCCCTTCTCTCTGGGTACCAATTACTCTCCTCGGAGCATCGTTTTCCTTCCGGGAAACTAATACCTCTCCATCTTCTTCCTCCCTCCTCCCTGGGTACCAATTCCTCTCCTCGGAGCATCGTTTTCCTTCCGGGAAACGAATACCTCTCCATCTTCTTCCTCCCTTCTCTCTGGGTACCAATTACCCCTCGCCCTCTCCATCCTCTTCCTCCCAGGGTACCAATTCCTCTCCTCGGAGCATCAGAGCATCATTTTCCGGGGGGGGGGGAATATCCCAGCCTCTCACCCTCTTCCTCCTTCTTCCCTGGGTACCAATCCCTCTCCTCAGAGCATCGTTTTCCTTCCGGGAAAATAATCCCTCACCTCTCACCCTCTTCCTCCCTCATTTCCCCCTCCGGTACCAATTACTCTTCTCAGAGTGTCTTTTCCCTCTTCCTTCCCCTCCCTCCCTCCCTCCTTCCTTCCTTCCCTCCTTCTTCCCCTCTTTCCTTCCCTCCCTCCTTCCTTCCCTCCTTCTCCATCCTCTTCCTCCTTGGGTACCAATCCCTCTTAGAGCATCTTTTCCTTCTCCATCCATCCCCCTCCTTCCTTCCTTCCCTCCCTCCCTCCTTCCTTCTCTCCCTTCTTCTCCCCTTTTTCCTTCCTTCCTTCCTTCCTTCCTCCCCTCCTCCTCCCTCTCCTCCCTCCCTGGGTACCAATTCCTCTCCCCGCAGCATCGTTTTCCTTCCGGGAAAATCATCCCTCGGCCTCTCCCCCTCTTCCTCCCTCCTCTCTGGGTACCAATTCCTCTCCTCGGAGCATCAGAGCATCATTTTCCGGGGGGGGGAATATCCCAGCCTCTCACCCTCTTCCTCCTTCTTCCCTGGGTACCAATTCCTCTCCCCGCAGCATCGTTTTCCTTCCGGGAAAATAATCCCTCGGCCTCTCCCTCCTTTCTGGGTACCAATTCCTCTCCTCCAGGGGGAAAACCCCTCTTCCTCCTCCCCATCCCTGGGTACCAATCCCTCTCCTCAGAGCATCGTTTTCCTTCCGGGAAAATAATCCCTCACCTCTCACCCTCTTCCTCCCTCATTTCCCCCTCCGGTACCAATTACTCTTCTCAGAGTGTCTTTTCCCTCTTCCTTCCCCTCCCTCCCTCCCTCCTTCCTTCCTCCCCTCCTCCTCCATCCTCTTCCTCCCAGGGTACCAATTCCTCTTCGAGCATCTTTTCCTTCTCCATCCATCCCCCTCCTTCCTTCCTTCCCTCCCTCCCTCCCTCCTTCTCTCCCTTCTTCTCCCCTTTTTCCTTCCTTCCTTCCTTCCTTCCTTCCTTCCTTCCTTCCTTCCTTCCTTCCTTCCTTCCCTCCCTCCTTCCTTCCCTCCTTCTCCATCCTCTTCCTCCTTGGGTACCAATCCCTCTTAGAGCATCTTTTCCTTCTCCATCCATCCCCCTCCTTCCTTCCTTCCCTCCCTCCCTCCTTCCTTCTCTCCCTTCTTCTCCCCTTTTTCCTTCCTTCCTTCCTTCCTTCCTTCCTTCCTTCCTTCCTTCCTTCCTTCCTCCCCTCCTCCTCCCTCTCCTCCCTCCCTGGGTACCAATTCCTCTCCCCGCAGCATCGTTTTCCTTCCGGGAAAATCATCCCTCGGCCTCTCCCCCTCTTCCTCCCTCCTCTCTGGGTACCAATTCCTCTCCTCGGAGCATCAGAGCATCATTTTCCGGGGGGGGGAATATCCCAGCCTCTCACCCTCTTCCTCCTTCTTCCCTGGGTACCAATTCCTCTCCCCGCAGCATCGTTTTCCTTCCGGGAAAATAATCCCTCGGCCTCTCCCTCCTTTCTGGGTACCAATTCCTCTCCTCCAGGGGGAAAACCCCTCTTCCTCCTCCCCATCCCTGGGTACCAATCCCTCTCCTCAGAGCATCGTTTTCCTTCCGGGAAAATCATCCCTCGGCCTCTCCCCCTCTTCCTCCCTCCTCTCTGGGTACCAATTCCTCTCCTCGGAGCATCAGAGCATCATTTTCCGGGGGGGGGGATATCCCAGCCTCTCACCCTCTTCCTCCTTCTTCCCTGGGTACCAATTCCTCTCCCCGCAGCATCGTTTTCCTTCCGGGAAAATAATCCCTCGGCCTCTCCCTCCTTTCTGGGTACCAATTCCTCTCCTCCAGGGGGAAAACCCCTCTTCCTCCTCCCCATCCCTGGGTACCAATTCCTCTCCTCGGAGCATCAGAGCATCATTTTCCGGGGGGGGGGAATATCCCAGCCTCTCACCCTCTTCCTCCTTCTTCCCTGGGTACCAATCCCTCTCCTCAGAGCATCGTTTTCCTTCCGGGAAAATCATCCCTCGGCCTCTCCCCCTCTTCCTCCCTCCTCTCTGGGTACCAATTCCTCTCCTCGGAGCATCAGAGCATCATTTTCCGGGGGGGGGGATATCCCAGCCTCTCACCCTCTTCCTCCTTCTTCCCTGGGTACCAATTCCTCTCCCCGCAGCATCGTTTTCCTTCCGGGAAAATAATCCCTCGGCCTCTCCCTCCTTTCTGGGTACCAATTACTCTCCTCCAGGGGGAAAACCCCTCTTCCTCCTCCCCATCCCTGGGTACCAATCCCTCTCCTCAGAGCATCGTTTTCCTTCCGGGAAAATAATCCCTCACCTCTCACCCTCTTCCTCCCTCATTTCCCCCTCCGGTACCAATTACTCTTCTCAGAGTGTCTTTTCCCTCTTCCTTCCCCTCCCTCCCTCCCTCCTTCCTTCCTCCCCTCCTCCTCCATCCTCTTCCTCCCAGGGTACCAATTCCTCTTCGAGCATCTTTTCCTTCTCCATCCATCCCCCTCCTTCCTTCCTTCCCTCCCTCCCTCCCTCCTTCTCTCCCTTCTTCTCCCCTTTTTCCTTCCTTCCTTCCTTCCTTCCTTCCTTCCTTCCTTCCTTCCTTCCTTCCTTCCTTCCTTCCCTCCCTCCTTCCTTCCCTCCTTCTCCATCCTCTTCCTCCTTGGGTACCAATCCCTCTTAGAGCATCTTTTCCTTCTCCATCCATCCCCCTCCTTCCTTCCTTCCCTCCCTCCCTCCTTCCTTCTCTCCCTTCTTCTCCCCTTTTTCCTTCCTTCCTTCCTTCCTTCCTTCCTTCCTTCCTTCCTCCCCTCCTCCTCCCTCTCCTCCCTCCCTGGGTACCAATTCCTCTCCCCGCAGCATCGTTTTCCTTCCGGGAAAATCATCCCTCGGCCTCTCCCCCTCTTCCTCCCTCCTCTCTGGGTACCAATTCCTCTCCTCGGAGCATCAGAGCATCATTTTCCGGGGGGGGGAATATCCCAGCCTCTCACCCTCTTCCTCCTTCTTCCCTGGGTACCAATTCCTCTCCCCGCAGCATCGTTTTCCTTCCGGGAAAATAATCCCTCGGCCTCTCCCTCCTTTCTGGGTACCAATTCCTCTCCTCCAGGGGGAAAACCCCTCTTCCTCCTCCCCATCCCTGGGTACCAATCCCTCTCCTCAGAGCATCGTTTTCCTTCCGGGAAAATCATCCCTCGGCCTCTCCCCCTCTTCCTCCCTCCTCTCTGGGTACCAATTCCTCTCCTCGGAGCATCAGAGCATCATTTTCCGGGGGGGGGGATATCCCAGCCTCTCACCCTCTTCCTCCTTCTTCCCTGGGTACCAATTCCTCTCCCCGCAGCATCGTTTTCCTTCCGGGAAAATAATCCCTCGGCCTCTCCCTCCTTTCTGGGTACCAATTACTCTCCTCCAGGGGGAAAACCCCTCTTCCTCCTCCCCATCCCTGGGTACCAATTCCTCTCCTCGGAGCATCAGAGCATCATTTTCCGGGGGGGGGGGAATATCCCAGCCTCTCACCCTCTTCCTCCTTCTTCCCTGGGTACCAATTACCCCTCGCCCTCTCCATCCTCTTCCTCCCTGGGTACCAAATGCTCTCCTTGGAGCATCATTGCTCTCCTTCTTCCCTGGGTACCAATACCTTTCCTCCAGGTGAAACTCTCTCCATCCTCCTCCTCCTCCTTGGGTACCTATTACTCTTCTCAGAGCATCTTTCCCCTCTCCGTCCATCCATCCTTCCTTCTTCCTCCCCTCCCTCCGCCCTGCCAATCTCCCGGCATCCTCCTCGGCAGGAAGCCCCGCCCCCTCCACCCCCTCACCCTCCAATCCCTCTTCCCTCCTCCCTCCCCTTGGGTACCATTCCTGCATCCCGACTGGAGCTGTCAATCGTCCATCAATTCTTCCTCTTCCGAAGCGAGAAGATTGACAGGGAGATTGTCAGGCACGGAGATTGACAGGAGGGCGGGACAAACACACACCCCCCCCAAAAAAATACTCCCGCCTTCCTCCTTCCCTGCATCCCTTTCAACATCCTGGGTACCAGAGCATCTCCCTCCTCCCAGCATCCCTCCTCCCTCCTCTACAGGAAGTCCCGCCCCCTTCCTCCCCCTTCCTCCCTCTCCCTCCTTCCTCCACCAACCTCAGGTACCAATTCCAGTATCTTTTCCTCCCTCCCCTGGGTACCCGATTGGCCCTGTCAATCATCCATCGATTGGCCCTGTCAATCATCCATCATTTGGGAGGAGGGGAGGAAGCAGGAAAATTGACAGGAGGGCGGCACTAACACCCCCCTCCCCCCCCAGAAAAAAATACTCCGGCCTTCCTTCCTTCCTCCTTCCCTGTGCATCCCTCTCAACATCCTGGGTCCCAGAGCATCTCCTTCCTCCCTCCGCCACAGGAAGTCCCGCCCCTTCCTCCCCTCACCCTCCAATCCCTCCTCCCTCCTTCCTCCTCTCCCTCCCTCCACCAACCGGGTACCATCCCAGCATCCCTTGGGTACCGTTCCTGCCTCCGGATTGGATCTGTCCGTCGTCCCTTCGAAGCCGGGAGATTGACAGGAGGGAGGGAGGGACTAACACCCCCTCCCCCCGGAAAAAAAAAATACTCCGGCCTTCCTCCCTCCCGTCCTTCCTCCTTCCCTGCATCCCTGGGTACCAATTTGGATCTGAGCATCCTTCCCTGCATCCCTGGGTACCAATTTGGACCTGAGCATCCTTCCCTGCATCCCTGGGTACCAATTTGGATCTGAGCATCCTTCCCTGCATCCCTGGGTACCAATTTGGATCTGAGCATCCTTCCCTGCATCCCTGGGTACCAATTTGGATCTGAGCATCCTTCCCTGCATCCCTGGGTACCAATTTGGATCTGAGCATCCTTCCCTGCATCCCTGGGTACCAATTTGGATCTGAGCATCCTTCCCTGCATCCCTGGGTACCAATTTGGATCTGAGCATCCTTCCCTGCATCCTGGGTACCAATTTGGATCTGAGCATCCTTCCCTGCATCCCTGGGTACCAATTTGGATCTGAGCATCCTTCCCTGCATCCCTGGGTACCAATTTGGACCTGAGCATCCTTCCCTGCATCCCTGGGTACCAATTTGGATCTGAGCATCCTTCCCTGCATCCTGGGTACCAATTTGGATCTGAGCATCCTTCCCTGCATCCCTGGGTACCAATTTGGACCTGAGCATCCTTCCCTGCATCCCTGGGTACCAATTTGGACCTGAGCATCCTTCCTCCTTCCCTGCATCCTTCCCTGCATCCCTGGGTACCAATTTGGACCAGAGCATCCTTAATCCTCTGCATCCCTCTCAACCTCCTGGATACCAGAGCATCTCCCTGGGTACCAATTTGGACCTGAGCATCCTGCATCCTTCCCTGCATCCCTGGGTACCAATTTGGACCTGAGCATCCTGCATCCTTCCCTGCATCCCTGGGTACCAATTTGGATCTGAGCATCCTGCCTCCTTCCCTGCATCCCTGGGTACCAATTTGGATCTGAGCATCCTGCCTCCTTCCCTGCATCCCTGGGTACCAATTTGGACCTGAGCATCCTTCCCTGCATCCCTGGGTACCAATTTGGACCTGAGCATCCTTCCTCCTTCCCTGCATCCCTGGGTACCAATTTGGACCAGAGCATCCTTCCTCCTTCTCTGCATCCCTCTCAACCTCCTGGGTACCAGAGCATCTCCCTGGGTACCAATTTGGACCTGAGCATCTTTCCATCCTTCCTCCTTCCCTGCATCCTGGGTACCAATTTGGACCTGAGCATCCTTCATCCTTACCTGCATCCCAGGTACCACTCTACATCCCTCTGAGCATCCTTCATCCTTACCTGCATCCCAGGTACCACTCTCCATCCCTCTGAGCATCCTTCATCCCTCTCAGCATCTTCGGGTACCAATTTGAGCATCTTTCCCTTCATCCTCAACCTCCTGGGTACCAATTGGGACCAGAGCATCCTTCCTCCTCCTCTGCACCCCTCTCTGCATCCCGGGTACCACTCTGCCTCCCTCTGAGCATCCTTCCTCCTTCTCTGCATCTCCCTGGGTACCAATTTGGACCTGAGCATCCTTCATCCTTACCTGCATCCCGGGTACCACTCTCCATCCCTCTGAGCATCCTTCATCCTCCGCATCCCAGGTACCACTCAGCATCCTTCATCCTTCTCTGCATCTCCCTGGGTACCAATTTGGACCTGAGCATCCTTCATCCTGACCTGCATCCCAGGTACCACTCTCCATCCCTCTGAGCATCCTTCATCCTTCTCCGCATCCCAGGTACCGCTCAGCATCCTTCCTCCTTCCCTGCATCCCTCTCCACCTCCTGGGTACCAGAGCATCTCCCTGGGTACCAATTGGGAGCAGAGCATCTTTGCATCCTTCCTCCTTCCCTGCATCCCTCTCCGCATCCTGGGTACCAATTTGAACCAGAGCATCTTTTTGCATCCTTCCTCCTTCTCTGCATCTTTGGGTACCAATTTGGACCTGAGCATCCTTCCTCCTTCCCTGCATCCCTCTCCGTACCCTGCATCCCTCAGCATCTTTGGGTACCAATTTGAGCATCTTTCCCTGCATCCCTCTCCACCTCCTGGGTACCAGAGCATCTCCCTGGGTACCAATTTGGACCTGAGCATCCTTCATCCTTACCTGCATCCCAGGTACCACTCTCCATCCCTCTGAGCATCCTTCATCCTTCTCAGCATCTTTGGGTACCAATTTGGACCAGAGCATCTTTCCATCCTTCCTCCTGCCCTGCATCCTGGGTACAAATTTGGACCTGAGCATCCTTCATCCTTACCTGCATCCCAGGTACCACTCTCCATCCCTCTGAGCATCCTTCATCCTTCTCTGCATCTTTGGGTACCAATTGGGACCTGAGCATCCTTCATCCTTCCCTGCATGCCTCTGAGCATCTTTGGGTACCAATTTGAGCATCTTTCCCTGCATCCTCAACCTCCTGGGTACCAATTGGGACCAGAGCATCTTTTGGCATCCTTCCTCCTTCTCTGCATCTTTGGGTACCAATTTGGACCTGAGCATCCTTCCTCCTTCTCCGCATCCCTCTCCACCTCCTGGGTACCAGAGCATCTCCCTGGGTACCAATTGGGACCTGAGCATCCTGCATCCTTACCTGCATCCCGGGTACCTCTCTCCATCCCTCTGAGCATCCTTCCTCCTTCTCCGCATCCCAGGTACCACTGAGCATCCTTCCTCCTTCTCTGCATCTTTGGGTACCAATTGGGATCTGAGCATCTTCGCATCCTTCCTCCTTCCCTGCCTCCCTCTCAGCATCTTTGGGTACCAATTTGGAACAGAGCATCCTTCATCCTTCTCCGCATCCCTGGGTACCAATTTGGACCTGAGCGTCGTTCCATCCTTCATCCTCCTGGGTCCCAATTTTTGAGGAGAGCATCTTTCCATCCTTCATCCTTCCCTGCCTCCCTCTCAACCTCCTGGGTACCAGAGCATCTCCCTGGGTACCAATTGGGAGCAGAGCATCTTTGCATCCTTCCTCCTTCCCTGCATCCCTCTCCGCATCCCGGGTACCAGAGCATCTCCCTGGGTACCCTCTCAGCATCTTTGGGTACCAATTTGAGCATCTTTCCCGGCATCCTCAACCTGGGTACCAATTTGGACCGGAGCATCCTTCCTCCTTCCCTGCATCCCTCTCAGCATCTTTGGGTACCAATTTGGACCAGAGCATCTTTCCCTCCTTCCTGCTTCCCTGCATCACTCTCAACCTCCTGGGTACCAGAGCATCTCCCTGGGTACCAATTGGGATCTGAGCATCCTTCCTCCATCCCTGCATCCCTCTCAGCATCTTTGGGTACCAATTTGGACCTGAGCATCTTTCCATCCTTCACCCTCCTGGGTACCAATTTTAACCAGAGCATCCTTCATCCTTCCCTGCATCCCGGGTACCATTCTCCATCCCTCTGAGCATCCTTCATCCTTCTCCGCATCTTTGGGTACCGATTTGGACCTGAGCATCTTTCCATCCTTCATCCTCCTGGGTACCAATTGGGACCTGAGCATCCTTCCCTGCATCCCTTTGAGCATCTTTGGGTACCGATTTGGACCTGAGTATCTTTCCATCCTTCATCCTTCTCTGCATCTCTGGGTACCAATTTTGACCTGAGCATCCTTCCTCCTTCCCTGCATCCTCAGCATCTTTGGGTACCAATTTTGACCTGAGCATCTTTCCATCCCTCATCCTCCTGGGTACCAATTTTGACCTGAGCATCCTTCCTCCTTCCCTGCATCCCTCTGAGCATCCTGGGTACCAATTTGGACCTGAGTATCTTTCCATCCTTCCTCCTTCTCTGCATCTTTGGGTACCAATTTGGACCTGAGCATCCTTCCTCCTTCATCCTCCTGGGTACCAATTTGGACCTGAGCATCCTTCCTCCATCCCTGCATCCCTCTCAGCATCTTTGGGTACCAATTGTGACCTGAGTATCTTTCCATCCTTCACCCTCCTGGGTACCAATTTTAACCAGAGCATCCTTCATCCTTCTCCACATCTTTGGGTACCAATTGGGACCTGAGCATCCTTCCCTGCATCCCTTTGAGCATCTTTGGGTACCAATTTTGAGTATCTTTCCATCCTTCATCCTCCCGGGTACCAATTTGGACCAGAGCATCCTTCCTCCTTCCCAGCATCCCTGGGTACCACTCAGCATCCTTCCTCGTCCAATCGGATCGCCAGGAAGCTTCCCCCCTCTTCCGGAAGCTTCCGGAAAGCCGGAGCCGCCCGCCGCCTCTCGAACCCGCCGCCTGATTGATTGACAGGTGAGGAGGGAAAGGGTCCCCACCAAACCGACCCCGAAGGATGGAGAGTGATTGACAGGGGAGGGCTGGGGTGATTGACAGGAGAGCGAGGGGCACATAGCTCCGCCCCCTGAATCCCAGCTGGAATATCCCCGGATGATTGACAGGGGGAATAAGGTTTGATGATTGACAGGGGGTTGACAGGATGATTGACAGGAGGGACACATGGCGGCTGGAATTTCCCAGGATGATTGACAGGGGAGGGTTAGATTGATTGACAGGAGAGCGGGGAGTGAATGGCAGCTGGAATGTCGCAGGATGATTGACAGGGGGAATAAATGATTGATGATTGACAGGATGATTGACAGGGGGAGTAATGGCCAGGATGATTGACAGGAGGGACGAATGGTGGCTGGAATATCTCAGGATGATTGACAGGGGAGGGTTAGATTGATTGACAGGATAGCGGGGGTCTGATTGGCGGCTGTAATATTCCCGGATGATTGACAGGGGGAATAATGATTGATGTTTGACAGGGGAGAGAATGGCGGCTGGAATCTCCCAGGATGATTGACAGGAGGAATAATCATTGATGATTGACAGGGGGAAGAATGGCGGCTGGAATGTCCCAGGATGATTGACAGGAGGAATAATCATTGATGATTGACAGGGGGAAGAATGGCGGCTGGAATGTCCCAGGATGATTGACAGGAGGAATAATGATTGATGGTTGACAGGGGTTGACTGGATGATTGACAGGGGCAGTAATAGCAGCTGGAATGTCCCAGGATGATTGACAGGGGGAATGAATGGCGCCTGGAATCTGCCAGGATGATTGACAGGGGAGGGTTAGGGTGATTGACAGGATAGTGGGGAGTGAATGGCGGCTGGAATGTCCCAGGATGATTGACAGGGGGAATAATGATTGATGATTGACAGGGGGTTGACAGGATGATTGACAGGGGGAGTAATGGCCAGGATGATTGACAGGAGGGACGAATGGTGGCTGGAATATTCCCGGATGATTGACAGGGGAGGCTTAGATTGATTGACAGGATAGCGGGGGTCTGATTGGCGGTTGTAATATTCCCGGATGATTGTCAGGGGGAATAATGATTGATGATTGACAGGGGGAAGAATGGCGGCTGGAATCTCCTAGGATGATTGACAGGGGGAATAATGATTGATGATTGACAGGGGGAAGAATGGCGGCTGGAATATCCCCGGATGATTGACAGGGGAGGGCAAGGGTGATTGACAGGATAGCGGGGAGTGAATGATCCTAGACGATTATAACTGTTGCATGTCAATCAAACGGGAAATCAATATCGAGTATTCCGCCTCCTGTCAATCATCCGGCGAGATCCCAGCCGCCATTCATTCCCCCTGTCAATCATCCGGGGATATTCCAGCCGCCATTCACTCCCCGCTATCCTGTCAATCACCCTAGCCCTCCCCTGTCAATCATCCTGGGAGATTCCAGCCGCCATTCTTCCCCCTGTCAATCATCCTGTCAACCCCCTGTCAATCATCAATCATTATTCCCCCTGTCAATCATCCTGGGATATTCCAGCCGCCATTCACTCCCCGCTATCCTGTCAATCACCTTAGCCCTCTCCTGTCAATCATCCTGAGATATTCCAGCCGCCATTCTTCCCCCTGTCAATCATCCTGGGAGATTCCAGCCGCCATTCTTCCCCCTGTCAATCATCCTGTCCACCCCTGTCAATCATCAATCATTACTCCCCCTGTCAATCATCCTGGGATATTCCAGCCGCCATTCACTCCCCGCTATCCTGTCAATCACCCTAGCCCTCCCCTGTCAATCATTCTGGGATATTCCAGCTGCCATTCCTCCCCCTGTCAATCATCCTGGGGGATTCCAGCTGCCAATGTTCCCTCTTGACTTCTCCCAGAAGCCACGCCAACTTCCTGCCCCGAGAGGAAGTGACCTCACAGAGTCCCCTCTAGCCCTTTCCTCCCCGATCCGATTGTTGGTTTGCTTCCCCTTCCAGGCTGTGAGTGCGAAGGATGGAAAATAATTATGGGGAAAATAATAGATATTATTATGGGGGGGAGAACCACGCCCACTTCCTGCCCCGAGAGGAAGTGACCTCACAGAGTCCCCTCTGGCCCTTTCCTCCCCGATCCGATTGTTGGTTTGCTTCCCCTTCCAGGCTTTCTGCTTCCTTGGAGCTGCAAGGTGCCATCCTGACCCCGCGCCCCCTCCGTGGCTCCAGGTGGGTCGATTTCTGGGTTTAATACGTTCATAAATCCTCACTGTATTTTAAATTTAGTGGAGATTAAAATTCCAGGAGGTATTGTGTTAATTACATGGACTGGGTAGTATAAATAAAATTATATAAAATTATGATATATATATATATATATATATATATATATAAAATTGTTCTTATTATATTATATTATATTATATTATATTATATTAACAATTATATATTATATTATATTATGTATTATTATATATTATTATGTTATGTTATGTTATGTTATGTTATGTTATGTTATGTTATGTTATGTTATATATATATAATTATTATATTATATTATATTATATTATTATATTTTATGTTATGTTATGTTATGTTATATATATATAATTATTATATTATATTATATTATTATATTTTATGTTATGTTATGTTATGTTATGTTATGTTATGTTATGTTATGTTATGTTATGTTATGTTATGTTATATATATATAATTATTATATTATATTATATTATATTATATTATTATATTTTATGTTATGTTATGTTATGTTATGTTATATATATATAATTATTATATTGTATTATATTATATTATATTATATTATATTATATTATATTATATTATATTATATTATATTATATTATATTATATTATATTATATTATATTGTTATATTATTACAATTAAAATGAAAAAAATAAGCTTTCCTTGCATGGAAAATCCCCTCTAGGATCCCAGAGCGAGTTCGAATCTTGCATGGAAAATCCCCTCTAGGCTTCTAGAACTCTGTGGAAATGCACGCTGTAAAAAAAAAAGGAACAAAATCTGATTTCCTTGCATGAAAAAGCCCCTCTAGCCTTCTAGAACTCTATGGAAATGCATGTCGTCAAAAAAAGGAAAAATCCTCTCTAGGCTTCTATAACTCTATGGAAATGCATGCCGTCAAAAAAAGGGAAAAACACTCTCTAGGCTTCTAGAACTCTATGGAAATGCATATTGTAAAATAGGTTGAAAATCAGCATTCCTCCCATGGAAAATCCCCTCTAGGCTTCTAGACCTCTATGGTAAGCTTTCCTTGCGTGGGGAAAATCCCCTCTAGGACTCTAGACCTCTATGGTAAGCTTTCCTTGCGTGGGAAAATCCCCTCTAGGCTTCTAGAACTCTATGGTAAGCTTTCCTTGTGTGGGGAAAATCCCCTCTAGGCGTCTAGAACTCTATGGAAATGCATTCTGTCGGGGGGGGGGTCCTCTCTAGGATCCTAGAACTCTATGGAAATGGATTCTGTCCAAAAAAGGAAAAATCCTCTCTAGGCTTCTAGAACTCTATGGAAATGCATTCTGTCCAAAAAGGGGGGGGGGGAATCCTCTCTAGGCTTCTAGAACTCTATGGTAAGCTTTCCTTGCGTGGAAAATCCCTTCTAGGCTTCCAGAACTCTTATGGCAATGCACGCTCTTCCCAACAGGAAACGAAATCAGCTTCCCTCGCCTGCCAAATCCCCTCTAGGATCCCAGAACTCTATGGCATGTCGGGAAACGAATGCGAATTTCCTAGAACTCTATGGCCTGTCGGGAAACGGGTTCGAATCTCGCCGTCCCCTCTAGCCTCTCTCTCTCTCTCTCTCTGTTTCCTCCCCCAGGTCCTCCCGCCATCATCCCTTCCTTCCCGCCCCCAGGAGGATGCGTCCCCGGGCCCGCCTCAAAAGCCCCACTTCCTCTTCCTGCCCCGCCTCCCGACGTTAGCCAGGTGACCGCCCTCCTCATGTCCTGCCTCAAGGGCCCGCCGGGGCCCCACAGGAAGTTCCATGAGCTCAACAGGAAGTTCCCCAACGAGGAGCTCCTGGCCAACAGGAAGTTCAACGAGGCCAACAGGAAGTTCCCCACCAGCGAGGTCATCGCCAACGACGTCCTCTCCAACAGGAAGTTCCCCGAGCTGAACAGGAAGTTCCAAAACGACGTCATCGCCAACAGGAAGTTCCCCCCCAACGACGACGTCCTCCTCAACAACAGGAAGTTCCCCCCCAACGACCTCCTCCCCAACAGGAAGTTCCCCGAGCTCAACAGGAAGTTGCCCCCCAACGACGTCATCACCAACAGGAAGTTCCCCCCCAACGACGATGTCCTCCCCAACAGGAAGTTCCCCCCCAACGAGGCCGTCGCCAACGACCTCCTCCCCAACAGGAAGTTCCCCGAGCTCCACAGGAAGTTCCCGCCCGCCGAGGTCATCGCCAACGAGGGCGTGGCCCAGCCCCTGGCCTCCAACCCGGGGCCGGCCTACTTCCCGGGGGGCCAGGTCATCGCCAACCAATACGCTCTGCCCGCCAGTCCTCCCGGCGCCGAATCCCTAGAGTGCCCCACTTGTGGCCACGCCTATAACTCCGCCCACAAGAGGCCCCGCCTCCTCTCCTGCCTCCATTCGGTTTGTGAGGAATGTCTGCAGATCCTCTACGAATCGTGTCCCAAGTACAAGTTCATTTCCTGCCCCTCGTGCAAACGTGAAACGGTCCTCTTCACCGACTACGGATTGGCCGCCCTGGCCGTCAACACCCGCCTCCTGGCCCGCCTCCCCCCGGCCGAGCCGGCCAATCGGAACCCGCCACCGCCCTGGGAAGCAGATAGAGGCTGCTATCAGAGTTTTCGGCAGTATTGCGGGGCGGCGTGCAATTGCCGGGTGAGGAATCCGGTGGCTTCCTGCACTGTCATGTGACTCGAACCCGGGACCAGGGACCCTTCAATTCCTGCACCGTCATGGGACTTGAACCCGGGACCAGGGACCCTTCGATTCCTGCACCGTCATGGGACTTGAACCCGGGACCAGGGACCCTTCGATTCCTGCACTGTCATGTGACTCGAACCCGGGACCAGGGACCCTTCGATTCCTGCACCGTCATGGGACTTGAACCCGGGACCAGGGACCCTTCGATTCCTGCACCGTCATGTGACTCGAACCCGGGACCAGGGACCCTTCGATTCCTGCACCGTCATGGGACTTGAACCCGGGACCAGTCGGATTTCCCCTGGGTTTCCTGCGCCATCGTGTGACTTGAACCCAGGACATGGAGTCGAACCCGGGACACAGGACCCGTCGGATTTCCCCCAGGGTTTCTGCACCATCATGTGATTTGAACCCAGGACCCGGGACATGTCCTCGAACCCGGGACCAGGGACCCCGTCAATTCCTGCACCGTCGTGTGATTCGAACCCAGGACCTTGTCATGGCGCTGGAACCTCGGAGGCCGGAGTGGGATTCGAACCCAGAGCTTGGAAGCCCATCATGTGATTCGAACCCAGAGCCCGGAAGCCCGTCATGTGACTTGAACCCGGGACATGGGAGCCCGTCATGTGACTCGAACCCGCCATCTGGGACCCGGGAGCCTTTCATGGGACTTGAACCCGCAGCCCGTCATGTGATTCGAACCCGGGACATGGGAGGCTGGAGTGGGACTCAAACCCGGGTCCCAGGACACCGTCATGTGAGTTGAACCCGGGACCCAGGACACCGTCATGTGATTCGAACCCACAACCACGTCATGTGTCTTGAACCTGGGACCCACCGGATTTGAACCCAGGACCCCGGTGGCTTCCTGCGCCGTCATGTGATTTGAACCCGGGACCCGGGGTGTGGACTTGAACTCGAACCCGGGAGCAGTCGGATTTCCCCCGGGTTTCCTGCGCCCTTGTGTGACTTGAACCCGGGACCAGGGACCCCGTCGATTCCTGCACCGTCGTGTGATTCGAACCCAGGACCTTGTCATGGGACTGGAACCCGGGAGGCCGGAGTGGAATTCGAACCCAGAGCCTGTGACTTGAACCCGGGACATGGGAGGCCAGAATGGGATTTGAACCCGGAGCCCGGAAGAACATCATGGGACTTGAACCCGGGACACAAGAGGCCGGAGTGGGACTTGAACCCGGAGCCCGCAACCACGTCATGTGACTCGAACCCGCAACCTGGCACCCGGGAGCCCTTCATGGGATTCGAACCCAGAGCCCGGAAGCCCGTCATGTGATTCGAACCCAGGACTCAGGCGCCTGTCATGTGATTCGAACCCGGCACCCTGTCATGGGACTTGCACCCGGAGCCTGGCAGCCTGTCATGTGACTCGAACCCGGAGCCTGGCAGCCCGTCATGTGACTTGAACCAGGGACCCTGTCATGTGATTCGAACCCAGAGCCTGGAAGCCTGTCATGTGACTTGAACCCGCAGCCCGTCAGAGCTTCTGGCAGCATTCATGTGACTCGAACCCGGGACATGGACTCGAACCCGTCGGATTTCCCCCGGGGTTACTGCACCATCATGTGACTTGAACCCGGGACCCGGGTCATGGACTCGAACCCGGGACCAGGGACCCCGCCAATTCCTGCACCGTCATGGGACTCGATCCCGGGAGGCTGGAGTGGAATTCGAACCCGGAGGCTGGAAGCCCATCATGTGACTTGAACCCGGGACATGGGAGGCCGGAATGGGACCCGTCATGTGATTCAAACCCGGAGCCCGGGACCCTGTCATGTGATTTGAACCCGGAGCCCGGAAGCCCGTCATGTGACTTGAACCCGGGACACGGGACTTCAAGCTGGGACATGGGAGCCCGGAATGGGATTTGAACCCGGAACCCGGAACCCGTCATGTGACTTGAACCGGGACATGGACTTGAACCCGGGACACTTGAACCCGTCGAATTCCCCCCAGGGTTTCTGCACCATCCTGGTTCTCGAACCCGGGACCCGTCAAGTTTCCCCCGGGGTTACTTCACTGTCATGTGACTCGAACCCGGAGCCCGGTCGTGGGAGCCCAGAAGCCCGTCATGTGATTCGAACCCAGAGCCTGGGACCCCTGCCATGTGATTCGAACCCGGGACATGGGAGGCTGGAGTGGGACTCCAACCCGGGACCAAGGAGGCCGTCATGTGAGTCGAACCCGGACCCTGTCATGCGACTCGAACCCAGGACCCCGTCATGTGTCTTGAACCCGGGACACACCAGACCCGGGATATGGACTGGGAGCTGCAAGCCCAGAACGGGACCCGAACCCGGGACCAGTCGGATTTCCCCCAGGGTTTCTGCACCGTCATGTGACTTGAACCCGGGACCAGGGACCCCGTCGATTCCTGCACCGTCATGTGATTCGAACCCGGGACTCTGTCATGTGATTCGAACCCGGGACCCTGGCACGGGACTTGCACCCGGGACCCAGAAGCCCGTCATGTGACTCGAACCCGGAGCCTGGCAGCCCGTCATGTGACTCGAACCAGGGACCCTGTCATGTGATTCGAACCCAGAGCCCAGAAGCCCGTCATGTGACTTGAACCCGTAGCCCGTCATGTGATTCGAACCCGGCACCCTGTCATGGGACTTGCACCCGGGACCCAGAAGCCCGTCATGTGACTCGAACCCGTAGCCTGTCATGTGATTCGAACCCGGCACCCTGTCATGGGACTTGCACCCGGGACCTGGAAGCCCGTCATGTGATTCGAACCCAGGACTCAGGCGCCTGTCATGTGATTCGAACCCGGCACCCTGTCATGGGACTTGCACCCGGGACCCAGAAGCCCGTCATGTGACTCGAACCCGGAGCCTGGCAGCCCGTCATGTGACTCGAACCAGGGTCCCCGTCATGTGATTCGAACCCAGAGCCCAGAAGCCCGTCATGTGATTCAAACCCGGGACCCAGAAGCCCGTCATGTGACTTGAACCCGTAGCCTGTCATGTGATTCGAACCCGGCACCCTGTCATGGGACTTGCACCCGGGACCTGGAAGCCCGTCATGTGATTCGAACCCAGGACTCAGGAGCCTGTCATGTGATTCGAACCCGGCACCCTGTCATGGGACTTGCACCCGGAGCCTGGCAGCCCGTCATGTGACTTGAACAAGGGACCGTGTCATGTGATTCGAACCCAGAGCCCAGAAGCCCGTCATGTGATTCAAACCCGGAGCCCAGAAGCCCGTCATGTGACTCGAACCCGCGTCCCAAATCCAAGTGCATTTCCTGTCTGTCGTTGAAACGGGAAACGGTCCTCTTCACCGACTACGGATTGGCCGCCCTGCCCGTCAAGACCCGCCTCCTGGCCCGCCTCCCTCAGGCCGAGCCGGCCAATCGGAACCCGCCGCCCTGGGGCGCCGGCGAATCGGAGAGAGGCTGCTATCAGAGCTTCCGGGTGAGGATTGCGGTGGCTTCCTGTGCCGTCATGTGACTCGAACCCGGGACCTGGGACCCGTCAAATTTCCCCCAGGGTTTCTGCACCGTCCGGGGACTCGAACCCGGGACCAGTGGGATTCCCCCCGGGTTTCCTGCACCGTCATGTGACTTGAACCCGGGACCAGGCAGTCCGTTGTCTGCTGCGCCATCATGGTTCTCGAACCCGGGACCCGTCGCATTTCCCCGTCGATTCCGGCGCTGTCATGTGACTTGAACCCGGGACGCAGGACAGGAACTCGAACCCGTCGTTTCCCCCCCCGGGTTTCCTGCGCCATTGTGTGACTTGAACCCAGGACCCCGTCGATTCCTGCAGTGTCATGGGACTTGAACCCGGGACACGGGATATGGACTCGAACCCAGGAGCTGCAAGCCCAGAAGGGGACTCGAACCCGGGACCCTGTCATGGGACTCGAACCCGGGACCAAGGACCCCATTGATTCCTGCAGTGTCATGTGATTCGAACCCGGGACATGGACTCGAACCCGTCAAATTTCCCCCAGGGTTTCTGGACCATCACGGGACTTGAACCCGGGACCCTGTCGATTCCTGCACTGTCATGGGACTCGAACCCGGGACCTGCAAGCCCAGAACCCTGTCATGTGACTCGAACCTGGGACCCGGGATATAGACTCGAACCCGGAACACAGGACCCGTCAAATTTCCCCCAGGGTTTCTGCACCATCACGTGACTCGAACCCGGGACCCTGTCATGTGACTCGAACCTGGGACCCGGGACATGGACTCGAACTTGGGAGCTGCAAGCCCAGAAGGGGACTCGAACCCGGGACCAAGGACCCCATTGATTCCTGCACTGTCATGGGACTTGAACCCGGGACCAGGGACCCCGTTGATTCCTGCACCGTCATGTGATTCGAACCCGGGACATGGACTCGAACCCGTCAAATTTCCCCCAGGGTTTCTGCACCATCATGGGACTCGAACCCGGGACCTGCAAGCCCAGAAGGGGACTTGAACCCGGGACCCTGTCATGTGACTTGAACCCGAGACTTGGGAGCCGTCAAGTTTCCCCCAAGAGGCTGGAGTGGGACTCGAACCCGGGACCAAGGAGGCCGTCCTGCGACTCGAAGCCAGAACCCCATCATGTGTCTTGAACCCCGGACACAGGAGCCCGGAAGCCCGTCATGTGATTTGAACCCGGGAGATGGACTCGAACCCGGGAGCTGCAAGCCCAGAAGGGGACTCGAACCCGTGACCCTGTCATGTGACTCGAACCCGGGACCCGGGACATGGACTCGAACCCGGAACACAGGACCCGTTGAATTTCCCCCAGGATTTCTGCACCATCACGGGACTTGAACCCGGGACCCTGTCATGTGACTCGAACCCGGGACACAGGACCCGTCAAATTTCCCCCAGGATTTCTGTACCGTCGTGGGACTCGAACCCGGGAGCTGCAAGCCCAGAGGGGGACTCGAACCCGGGACCAGGGACTCCATTGATTCCTGCACCGTCATGTGATTCGAACCCGGGACATGGACTCGAACCCGTCAAATTTCCCCCAGGGTTTCTGCACCATCACGGGACTTGAACCCAGGACCCTGTCGATTCCTGCACTGTCATGGGACTCAAACCCGGGACCCTGTCATGTGACTCGAACCCGGAACACAGGACCCGTCAAATTTCCCCCAGGATTTCTGAACCATCATGGGACTCGAACCCGGGACCTGCAAGCCCAGAAGGGGACTCGAACCCGCGACCCTGTCCTGTGACTCGAACCCGGGACCTGGGAGCCCGTTGTCTCCTGCGCCATCATGGTTCTCGAACCCGGGAGCTGCAAGCCCAGAAGGGGACTCGAACCCGGGACCGGCCGGATTTCCCCCGGGTTTCCTGCGCCATTGGGTGACTTGAACCCGGGACCAGGGAACCCATCATGTGATTCGAACCCAGGACTCAGGAGCCTGCCGTGTGATTCGAACCCGGGATCCTGTGATGGGACTTGCACCCGGGATAAAGGGTCATGTGACTCGAACCTGCGACCCGTCAGATTTCCTGCGCCGTCATGTGACTTGGACCCGGGACCCGGGACATGGGCTCGAACCCGTCGCCCGACGGAGCTCTGTGATTGGACGATTTCAAGGCTCTGTTGCCGGGCAGATTACGGACATTGCCCAACGGAGCTGTGTGATTGGACGATTTCAAGGCTCTGTTGCCGGGCAGATTACGGACATTGCCCAACATAGCTGTGTGATTGGACGATTTCAAGGCTTTGTTGCCGGGCAGATGACGGACGGAGCTCTGTGATTGGACAATTTGCCAGCACCGTTCAACAGGACTCTCTCATTGGACTTTTTCCGGGCTCCGTGATTGGACGATTTGGAGCTCCGTTGCCGGGCAGATTACGGACGTCGCTCGACGGTGGTCTGGGATTGGACGATTTCAAGGCTCTGTTGCCAGGCAGATTACGGACGTCACCCGACAGAGCTCTGTGATTGGACGATTTGGGCCTCTGTCGCCGGGCAGATTACGAACGTCGCCCGACAGAGCTCTGTGATTGGACGATTTCAAGGCTCTGTTGCCGGGCGGATTAAGGACATCGCCCAACGGAGCTCTGTGATTGGACGGTTTCAAGGCTCTGTTGCCGGGCAGAATACGGACGTTGCCCAGCGGCACTCTGTGATTGGACGATTTCAAGGCCCTGTTGCCAGGCAGATTACAGACGTCGCAAGACGGAGCTCTGTGATTGGACGACTTCCGGGCACCAGCCAATGGGAGGATTTCCAGCTTCTGTCGCCGGGCGGTTTCCTTGCAATCGGCCAACGGGACTCTGTCATTGGACCATTTCAAGGCTCTGTCGCCGGGCGGTTTTCATCCGCTGCTCAACGGAGCTCTGTCATTGGACGATTTCCAGTCTCCGCCCAACGGGACTCTGTCATTGGACGATTCTGGGCTCTGTTGCCGGGCGGTTTCCAGACGCCGCCCAACGGGCCTCTTCTCATTGGACGACTTCAGGACTCTGTTGCCGGGTGGTTTCTGTCCACTACTCAATGGGACTCTGTCATTGGACCATTTCAAGGCTCTGTGGCCGGGCAGTTTTCATCTGCTGCTCAACGGAGCTCTGTAATTGGACGTTTTCAAGGCTCCGCCCAACAGGACTCTGTCATTGGACGACTTCAGGGCTCTGTTGCCGGGCGGTTTCTGTCCGCTACTCAATGGGATTCTGTCATTGGACGACTTCAAGGCTCTGTCGCCGGGCGGTTTTCGTCCGCTGTTCAACGGAGCTCTGTAATTGGACGATTTCCAGGCTCCGCCCAACGGGACTCTGCCATTGGACGATTGAGAGACGATTTCCCACATTCCGGCCAACAGGCCTCTCTGATTGGATGATTCCCTGGGGCCACATTGTGAGGGATTGGGGGGGGCAAAAGGGGGCGGAGCTAGAGAGGGAAGGAAATCCAGGGATCATAGAGAGGGGAGGGACCCCTCCAGGTCCTCCAGCCTGACCCTCTTGCAAAGGACCATAGAGAGAGAAGGGACCTCTCTAGGACATCCAGCCTGACCCCCCCCTGCAAGGGATCATAGAGAAAGGAACTCTCTAGGACACCCAGCGATCATAGAGAGGGAAGGGACCCCTCCAGGTCCTCCAGCCTGACCCCCTTGCAAGAGACCATAGAGAGGGAAGGCTCGGAATCCTAGAAGGGTGGAGCCAGAAGGGAAGCCCTCCAGGTCCTCCAGACTGACCCCCCCTGGCAAAGGATCATAGAGAGGGAAGGGAGCCCTCTAGGACATCCAGCACGTTATCAGGGGATCATAGAGAAGGAAGGGACCCCTCCAGGTCATCCAGCCTGACCCCCAGGCAAAGGATCATAGAGAAAGAAGGGACCTCTCTAGGACATCCAGCCGGGTATTAGGGGATCATAGAGGGGGGGAATGGACCTCTCTAGGACATCCAGGGATCATAGAGAGGAAAGGGAGCCCTCTAGGACTTCCAGCCGGTTATGAGGGGACCATAGAGAGGTAAGGTACCCCTCCATGTCCCCCAGCCTGACCCCCTGGCAAAGGATCATAGAGAAGGAAGGGACCTCTCTAGGACATCCAGCACCTTCTTAGGGGATCATAGGGAGGGAAGGGACCTCTCTAGGACATCCAGCCGGTTCTTAAGGGATCATAGAGAGGGAAGGCACCCCTCCAGGTCATCCAGACTGACCCCCTTGCAAAGACCATAGAGAGGGAACGGACCCCTCTAGGGCTTCCAGCCGGTTATGAGGGGGCCATAGAGAGGTAAGATACCCCTCCAGATCCTCCAGCCTGACCATCTGGCAAAGGATCATAGAGAAGGAAGGAACCTCTCTAGGCCCTCCAGGCTGTTATGAGGGGATCATAGAGTGGGAAGGGCTTCCCTCCAGGTCATCCAGCCTGACCCCCTTGCAAAGGATCATAGAGAGGGAAGGGACCCCTCTAGGACCTCCAGCCCCTTCTTAGGGGATCATAGAGAGGGAAGGGACCCCTCTAGATCATCCAGCCTGAGCCCCTTGCAAAGGATCATAGAGTGGGAAGGGACCTCTCTAGGACATCAAGGGATCATAGAGAGGGAAGGGAATCCTCCAGGTCAGCCAGCATGTTCTTAGGGGATCATAGAGAGGGAAGGGTCCTCTCTAGGGCATCCAGCACCTTATTACAGTATCATAGAGAGGGGAAGGGACTCCTCCAGGTCATCCAGCCCGACCTCCTTGCAAAGGACCATAGAGAGGGAAGGGACCCCTCCCGGTCCTCCAGCCTGGCCCTTCTAGGATTCCTCAGCCCCCCAATTTCCCATCAAGCTTTACTTCCGCTCCAAGCCCGGGTTCGACATCTTCAGGCGGGGACAATCTAGGATTTGAGACCTCTATGGGGAGATTTGGACACAGAGTGGGACCTCTCTAGGACCTCCAGCCGGTTATGAAGGGATCATAGAGAGGGAAGGGACCCCCCCCACGGTCATCCAGACCGCCCCGCCCCATAGAAGCCCCTCTAGGGCGCCATCTTGTTCCCCTTCTTGCGAATGCCCTCAATAAAGAGAAATATATATATATTCCTAGAGTGTCTCCAGGTTGTGGGTTCAAGGGAAACCGGGGCGCCTCTGAGCATGTGCAGAGTGCGCCCCTCTCCGGACTGGAGGGGGGCCTGGATTGAGAGCCAATCAGACGTCGATGGATCAATAATCGATCACACAGGGATGGATTGATAATCAATAATACGTAGATGGATTGATAATCAATGACACTGGGCTGGGTTGATAATCAATGACATGTCAATGGATCAATAATCAATCACACGGGGCTGGATTGGTAATCAATAATACGTAGATGGATTGATAATCAATGACACATCAATGGGTCGATAATCGATCACACGGGGCTGGATTGATAATAATACGTAGATGGATTGATAATAAATGACACGTCAATGGGTCGATAATCAATCACACGGGGCTGGATTGATAATCAATAACACAGGGCTGCATAACCAATAACACGGGGTTGGATTGATAATTAATAAGGTGGGGCTGGATCGATAACCAATCACACGGCGATGGATCGATAATCACGCAGGGCTGGATCGATAACCAATAATGGGGCCAGATCAATCACTAAATATTTGAATGCTTTATTGGATTGGTAATCAATCACACAGGGCTGGATCGATAATCAATCACACGGAGCTGGATCAATAGCCAATCACATGAGGCTGAATTGATAATCAATAAGGGACTGGATCAATAACCAATAACACAGGGCTGGATCGATAATCACACAGGGCTGGATCGATAACCAATAACATGGGGCTGGATTGATAATCAATCACACAGAATCAATCACACGGAGCTGGATCGATAGCCAATCACATGGGGCTGGAATGATAATCAATAAGGTGGGACTGGATCAATAACCAATAACACAGGGCTGGATCGATATCCAATACCATGGGGCCGGATCAATCACTCAGTATTTAAATGATTAATTGGATTGATAATCAATAAGCTGGGGCTAAATTGATAACCAATCACACGGCGATGGATCAATAACCAATAACACAGGGCTGGATCGATAACCAATAATGGGGCCAGATCAATCACTAAATATGTGAATGATTTATTGGATTGATAAACAATCACACAGGGCTGGATTGATAACCAATAACATGGGGCTGGATTGATAATCAATCACACAGAATCAATCACACGGAGCTGGATCAATAGCCAATCACATGGGGCTGGAATGATAATCAACAAGGTGGGACTGTATCAATAACCAATAACACAGGGCTGGATCGATAATCACGCAGGGCTGGATCGATAACCAATACCATGGGGCCAGATCAATCACTAAGTATTTAAATGATGTATTGGATTGATAATCACACGGAGTTGGATCAATAACCAATCACACGGCGATGGATCGATAATCACGCAGGGCTGGATCGATAACCAATAAGGTAGGGCTGGATTGATAATCAATCACACAGAATCAATCACACGGAGCTGGATTGATAGCCAATCACATGGGGCTGGAATGATAATCAATAAGGTGGGACTGGATCAATAACCAATAACACAGGGCTGGATCGATATCCAATACCATGGGGCCGGATCAATCACTCAGTATTTAAATGATTTATTGGATTGATAATCAATAACCTGGGGCTAAATTGATAACCAATCACACGGCGATGGATCAATAACCAATAACACAGGGCTGGATCGATAACCAATAACATGGGGCCAGATCAATCACTAAATATGTGAATGATTTATTGGATTGATAAACAATCACACAGGGCTGGATTGATAACCAATAACATGGGGCTGGATTGATAATCAATCGCACAGAATCAATCACACGGAGCTGGATCAATAGCCAATCACATGGGGCTGGAACGATAACCAATAAGGTGGGACTGTACCAATAACCAATAACACAGGGCTGGATCAATAACCAATAACACAGGGCTGGATTGATAATCACGCAGGGCTGGATTGATAACCAATACCATGGGGCCAGATCAATCACTAAGGATTTGAATGATTTATCGGATTGATAATCAATAACAGGGCTGGATCGATAATCACACAGGGCTGGATCGATAGCCAATCACATGGGGCTGGATCGATAATAAGGTGGGACTGGATCAATAACCAATAGCAAGGGCTGGATCGATAATCACACAGAATCAATCACACGGAGCTGGATTGATAATCAATCACACAGGGCTGGATCGATAATCAATCACACAGGGCTGGATCGATAATCAATCGCACAGAATCAATCACACGGAGCTGGATCGATAGCCAATCACATGGGGCTGGATTGATAATCAATAAGGTGGGAGTCGATCAATAACCAATAACACAGGGCTGGATCGATAATCAATAAGGTGGGACTGGATCACTAATCAATAACACAGGGCTGGATCAATAACCGATCACATGGAGCTGGATTGATAATAAGGTGGGACTGGATCAATGACCAATCACACAGGGCTGGATCGATAATCAATAAGGTGGGACTGGATCAATAATCAATAAGGTGGGACTGGATCAATAACCAATAACAAGGGCTGGATTGATAATCACACATAGGGCTGGATCGATAACCAATAAGGTAGGGCTGGATTGATAATCACACAGAATCAATCACACAGGGCTGGATCGATAACCAATAAGTATTGATAATCAATAACACAGGGCTGGATCAATAATCACACAGGGCTGGATCGATAGCCAATCACATGGGGCTGGATTGATAATCAATAAGGTGGGACTGGATCAATAACCAATACCATGGGGCTGGATCAATAATCACATGGGGCTGATTCGATAAACCAATAAGGTGGGGCTGGATCAATAACCAATAACACAGGGCTGGATCGATAGCCAATCACATGAGGCTGGATCGATAACCAATAAGGTGGGACTGGATCAATAACCAATAACACAGGGCTGGATGGATAATCAATCACATGGGGCCGGATCGATCAATATTTATATATTTAAATTAGGGATTTTAAAGATATCTCGTTGGATATTTAATAATAATAATAATAATAATAATAATAATAATAATAATAATAATAATAATAATAATAGCAGCATTTTATAAGGGTATAAATGACATTATTATTATTATTATTATTATTATTATTATTATTATTAATGACTAAAAGCTCATGAGATTAAAATCTTTTCCTCTAAGATAATAATAATAATAATAATAATAATAATAATAATAATAATAATAATAATAATAATAATAGCATTTTATAAGGGTATAAATGACATTATTATTATTATTATTATTATTATTAATGACTAAAAGCTCATGAGATTAAAATCTTTTCCTCTAAGATAATAATAATAATAATAATAATAATAATAATAATAATAATAATAATAGCATTTTATAAGGGTATAAATGACATTATTATTAATAATAATAATAATAATAATAATAATAATAATGACTAAAAGCTCATGAGATTAAAATCTTTTCAATAATAATAATAATAATAATAATAATAATAATAATAATAATAATCAATAATAATCAATAATAATACAAAAGAGACCAAAGACAGGAAGTTGCAGTTTCTGAATCTATTTATTAGGAGAAGGGAGAGACCTCCAAGGACCATAGAGATGTTCTTCTCATTCCTAGAAGAGAAGGAGAAGAGAAGGTGAAGATTCCAACTTGGGAAATGTCCATCAAGATAGACCTGAGATTTCCCAAAATGGGAAACGTCCATCAAAATAGACCTGGGAAATGTCCAAAAGATAGACCTGAGATTTCCCAAAATGGGAAATGTCCATCAAGGTAGACTTGGGAAATGTCCAAAAGATAGACCTGAGATTTCCCAAAATGGGAGATGTCCATCAAGATAGACCTGAGATTTCCCTAAATGGGAAATGTCCATCAAGATAAACCCGGGAAATGTCCATCAAGATAGACCTGGGAGATGTCCCTCAAGATAGACCTGAGATTTCCCAAAATGTCCATCAAAATAGACCTGAGATTTCCCAAAATGGGCAATGTCCATCCAGATAGACCTGACATTTCCCAAAATGGGAAATGTCCATCAAGATAGACCTGGGAAATGTCCATCAAGATAGACCTGGTTAATGTCCCTCAAGATAGACCTGAGTTTTCCCAAAATGGGAAATGTCCATCAAGATAGACCTGAGATTTCTCCACCAAGCTAGACCTGGGAAATGTCTATCAAGATAGACCTGAGATTTCCCAAAATGGGAAATGCCCCTCAATATAGACCTGAGATTTCCCAAAATGGGAAATGTCCATCAAGATAGACCTGAGATTTCCCAAAATGGGAAATGTCCCTCAATATAGACCTGAGATTTCCCAAAATGGGAAATGTCCATCCAGATAGACCTGAGATTTCCCTAAATGGGCAATGTCCATCCAGATAGACCTGACATTTCCCAAAATGGGAAATGTCCATCAAGATAGACCTGAGATTTCCCAAAGTGGGAAATGTCCATCAAGATAGACCTGAGATTTCTCCACCAAGCCAGACCTGGGAAATGTCCACCAAGATATTTCTCCACCAAGCTAGACCTGGGAAATGTCTATCAAGATAGACCTGAGATTTCCCAAAATGGGAAATGTCCCTCAATATAGACCTGACATTTCTCCACCCTGGAAGATGTCCATCAAGTTAGACCTGAGATTTCCCAAAATGGGCAATGTCCCTCCAGATAGACCTGAGATTTCCCAAAATGGGAAATGTCCCTCAATATAGACCTGACATTTCTCCACCCTGGAAGATGTCCATCAAGTTAGACCTGAGATTTCCCAAAATGGGAAATGTCCATCAAGACAGACCTGAGATTTCCCAAAATGGGCAATGTCCATCCAGATAGATCTGACATTTCCCAAACTGGGCAATGTCCATCCCGATCCACCTGACATTTCCCAAACTGGCAAATGTCCATCGATTCCATTTCCCGCCTCCAGGATACTCACCGCTTGGTCCTGGCAGGCGACTGTGGAGAGAGAGAGAGGAGAGAGGGGGTTATTATGGGATGGAGGACCCTCCGGGGTCCCACCTTGGAGGACCTTCCTGGAGGACCTTCTTGGAGGACCTTCTTGGAGGACCGACTCACCTTCCTTGGGGAAGATCTTGATCTGCTCGGAAGTGAATCCTCGGTTTTCGCTGCGCTGCTGGAAGTCCTCCAGCAATCCGATTGGCTGGGATTCGGCGTTGCGGGCTGGGAAATAATAAGAATAATTATTAATAATAGTAATAATA
>NC_138535.1:5526875-5534375 GCF_964234715.1 Podarcis melisellensis | reverse complement strand
TCAATTCAGAATATTATTCAGAATAATATTAGGATTAATATTAATTAATAAAATGATAGATAATGTTATGAAGGAGGAAATAATATATAAATTAAGAATTTGATTGGTAAAATAATAATATCAATTCAGAATATTATTCAGAATAATATTAGGATTAATATTAATTAATAAACTAATAGATAATGTTATGAATGATGAAATAATATATAAATTAAGAATTTGATTGGTAAAATAATAATATCAATTCAGAATATTATTCAGAATAATATTAGGATTAATATTAATTAGTAAACTAATAGATAATGTTATGAAGGAGGAAATAATATATAAATTAAGAATTTGATTGGTAAAATAATAATATCAATTCAGAATATTATTCAGAATAATATTAGGATTAATATTAATTAATAAACTAATAGATAATGTTATGAATGATGAAATAATATATAAATTAAGAATTTGATTGGTAAAATAATAATATCAATTCAGAATATTATTCAGAATAATATTAGGATTAATATGAATTAATAAACTAATAGATAATGTTATGAAGGATGAAATAATATATAAATTAAGAATTGGATTGGTAAAATAATAATATCAATTCAGAATATTATTCAGAATAATATTAGGATTAATATGAATTAATAAACTAATAGATAATGTTATGAAGGATGAAATAATATATAAATTAAGAATTTGATTGGTAAAATAATAGATAAGATGAATATGAATGAAGACTATTGTTCATGATAAAATGATATAGAATATGAATGAATATGAATTGAGAATAATATGAATGAATATGAATTGAGAATAATATGAATGAATATGAATTGAGAATAATATGAATTAATATGAATTGAGAATAATATGCATTGATATGAATTGAGAATAATATGAATGAATATGAATTGAGAATAATATGAATTGATATGAATTGAGAAGAATATGAATGAATATGAATTGAGAAGAATATGAATGAATATGAATTGAGAAGAATATGAATGAATATGAATTGAGAAGAATATGAATGAATATGAATTGGTAAAATAATATATATTACAAATTAATTTTAATAATTTTATGAATGAGAGCATAATATATAGTATAAACTAATATGAATTAAGAATATTATTAATAGCATAATATATACCGGTAATATAAATTTATATCAGTTCAGAATATTATTAAGAATTAAGTAATATGTAAGAATTAATATCCTGCCCAAGTGCCTGAATATGAATAATAATTCATATTATTAATTATAATAGATCACATATAATATTAAGAATAATAATATAATATGATATATGATAAAATAAAATAATTATAATATAATATAATATAATATAATATAATATAATATAATATAATACGAACTGCATTTATGGTAGTATTTTCCGTCTTCGCCTCTCTTGAAAACCATCTTTATTGCTTTGCAGCCGTGGGGTCTGCCGGAAAAAAGAGGGGAGCGAGAAAAAGAAATATATATATATTTATAGGGGAAAATCGGGAGCGAGAAAAATATATATATTTATGGGGGGGAAATCGGGGGCGAGAAAAAGATATATATATTTATGGGGGAGAAATTGGGGGCGAGAAAAAGAAATATATATATATTTATGGGGGGGAAATCGGGGGCGTGAAAAAGATATATATATTTATGGGGGAGAAATCGGGGGCGAGAAAAAGAAAAATATATATATTTATGGGGGGGAAATCGGGAGCGAGAAAAATATATATATTTATGGGGGGGAAATCGGGGGCGAGAAAAAGAAAAATATATATATTTATAGGGGAAAATCAGGAGCGAGAAAAATATATATATTTATGGGGGGGGGAAATCGGGGGCGAGAAAAAGAAAAATATATATATTTATGGGGGGGAAGTCGGGGGCGAGAAAAAGATATATATATTTATGGGGGAGAAATTGGGGGCGAGAAAAAGAAATATATATATATTTATCGGGGGCGAGAAAAAGGAAAATATATATATATTTATCGGGGCGAGAAAAAGAAATATATATATATTTATAGGGGGAAATCGGGGGCGAGAAGAAGAAAAATATAAATATTTGTTGGGGGCGAGAAAAAGAAATATATATATATTTATTGGGGGCGAGAAAAAGGAATATATATATATATATATCGGGGAAAATTGGGGGCGAGAAAAAGAAAAATATATATATTTATCGGGGGAAATTGGGGGCGAGAAAAAGAAATATATATATATTTATCCGGGGTGAGAAAAAGGAATATATATATATATTTATCAGGGGAAATTGGGGGCGAGAAAAAGAAATATATATATATTTATCGGGGGTGAGAAAAAGGAAAATATATATATTTATTGGGGGCAAGAAAAATAAAAATAAAAATATATATATTTCTCGGGGGGAAATTGGGGGCGAGAAAAAGAAATATATATATATTTATCGGGGGCGAGAAAAAGGAAAATATATATATTTATCGGGGGAAATTGGGGGCGAGAAAAAGAAAAATATATATATTTATCGGGGGAGAAATCGGGGGCAAGAAAAAGGAATATATATATATATTTATCGGGGGAGAAATCGGGACACCCCCGTTCTGTGAAAATGGGGGCTTCCTGTTCCAAAAGAGGGACTTCCTGTTCCAAAATAGGGACTTCCTGTTCGAAGATAGGGACTTCCTGTTCCAAAATAGGGGCTTCCTATTACAAAACAGGGGCACCTCATCCTGTGGAAATAGGGACTTCCTGTTACAAAATCGGGACAACCTGTTCCATAATAGGGACTTCCTGTTCCAAAATAGGGACTTCTTATTCGAAGATAGGGACTTCCTGTTCCAAAATAGGGACTTCCTATTACAAAATAGGGGCACCTCATCCTGTGGAAATAGGGACTTCCTGTTCCATAATAAGGACACATCATTCCGTGAAAATAGGGACTTCCTCTTCCATAATAGGGACTTCCTCTTCCATAATAGGGACTTCCTGTTCCAAAACCAGGGCTCCCCACCCCAAACCATGCACTTCCTCTTCCCAAACAGGCACTTCCTCTCCCAAACAGGCACTTCCTCTCCCAAAAGTGGGACACCCCACCCCATCAAAACAGGGACTTCCTCTCCCAAAACAGGCACTTCCTGTCCCAAAACAGCCACTTCATCTCCCAAACCAGGCACTTCTTCTCCCAAACAGCCACTTCCTGTCCCAAACAGCCACTTCCTCTCCCAAACAGCTACTTCCTCTCCCAAAACAGGCCCTTCCTGTCCCAAAACAGGGACACCCCACCCCAAACCAGGCACTTCCTGTCCCAAACCAGCCACTTCCTCTCCTAAACAGCCACTTCCTCTCCCAAACCAGGCACTTCCTCTCCCAAACAGCCACTTCCTCTCCCAAATAGCTACTTCCTCTCCCAAAACAGGCCATTCATGTCCCAAAACAGGGACACCCCACCCAAACAGCCACTTCCTTTCCCAAACCAGCCACTTCCTGTCCCAAACCAGGCCCTTCCTCTCCCAAACCAGCCACTTCCTCTCCCAAACCAGGCACTTCCTGTCCCAAACAGCCACTTTCTCTCCCAAACCAGGCCCTTCCTCTCCCAAAACAGGGACACCCCACCCCAAACAGGCACTTCCTCTCACAAACAGCCACTTCCTCTCCCAAACCAGCAACTTCCTCTCCCAAACCAGGCCCTTCCTCTCCTCAACCAGCCACTTCCTGTCCCAACCAGCTACTTCCTATCCCAAACAGGCACTTCCTGTCCCAAACCAGCCACTTTCTCTCCCAAACCAGGCACTTCCTGTCCCAAAACAGGGACACCCCACCCCAAACAGCCACTTCCTTTCCCAGACAGGCACTTCCTGTCCCAAACAACCACTTCCTGTCCCAAACAGGCACCTCCTGTCCCAAACCAGCCACTTTCTCTCCCAAACCAGGCACTTCCTGTCCCAAAACAGGGACACCCCACCCCAAACAGCCACTTCCTTTCCCAACCAGCCACTTCCTGTCCCAAACAGCCACTTCCTGTCCCAAACCAGGGACTTCCTCTCCCAAAACAGGGACACCCCACCCCAAACCAGGCACTTCCTCTCCAAACCAGCCACTTCCTCTCCCAAAACAGCCACTTCCTGTCCCAAACCAGCCACTTCCTCTCCCAAACCGGGCACTTCCTGTCCCCCTTACGTGGGAATGCGTGTCTCCACCACCACATCCTCTCCCTCAAAGGCGACGTCCACCATGACAATCTTCATCTTCTCCATGTGCTTCAGGATCTTGGGGTCGGTGGTGCTGAGGGCCAAAGTCATCCATCTTCCTTTGGCCTGGAAGGAAGGAAGGAAGGAAGGAAGGAGTGAAGGAAGGAAGGGAGGGAGGGAGGGAGGGAAGGAAGAAGGAAAGAAGGAGAAAGAGAGAGATAGAGGGATAGATAGAGGGAGGGAGGGAGGGAGGGAGGGAGAGAAAGAAGGAAGGAAGGAAGGAAGGAAGGAGGAGGGAGGGAGAGAGGGAAGGAAGAAGGAGAGAGGGAGGGAGGGAAGGAAGGAGAAAGAGAGAGATAGAGGGATAGATAGAGGGAGTGAGAAAGAGATAGAAGGAAGGAAGGAAGGAAGGAAGGAAGGAAGGAAGGAAGGAAGGAAGGAAGGAAGGAGGGAGGGAGGCAAGGAAGGGAAGGAGGGAGGGAAGGTGGGAAGGAAGGAAGGAGAAAGAGAGAGATAGAGGGATAGAGAGAGGGAGGGAGGGAGGGAGGGAGGGAGAGAAAGAAAGAAGGAAGGAAGGAAGGAAGGAAGGAAGGAAGGAAGGAAGGAAGGAAGGAAGGAAGGAAGGAAGGAAGGAGGAGAGAAGGAAGGAGGAAAGGAGGGAGGGAAGGAAGAAGGAAGGAGAAAGAGAGAGAGAGGGAGAGATAGAGGGAGGAAGGGAGGGAGGGAGAGAAAGAAGGAATGAAGGAAGGAGAAAGAGAGATAGAGGGATAGATAGAGGGAGGGAGAAGGAAGGAAGGAAGGAAGGAAGGAAGGAAGGAAGGAAGGAAGGAAGGAAGGAAGGAAGGAGGAGAGAAGGAAGGAGGAAAGGAGGGAGGGAAGGAGAAAGAAAGAAAGAAAGAAAGAAAGAAAGAAAGAAAGAGAAGGAAGGAGAGAGGGATGGAAGGAAAGAAGACAAAGGAAAGAAGGGAAGGAGGAAGGAAAGAAAGAAGGAAGGAAGGAGGGAAGGACGGACGGAAGGAAGGAAGGAAGGAAGGAAGGAAGGAAGGAAGGAAGGGGAGGAAGAGACAAAGGAGAGCCTCGTTGGGGGGCAGAGACAGACGCTGGAGGACCCAGAAGAAGCGGGTCCGTCTAGATGACCCATAGGACCTCCCTTACCTTCTCCCGGTGCTGAGGGTCATCGGAGAAGCCTTGGACCAGGCAGAGGAACGCCAGAGGAACCGCAAACAGGAAGAGCTTCATCTTCAAGGTGGGACCTTCTTGCTCCAAGATGGACGTGGTTGTGGGTCCTCCAGAGCCTCCCGGTTTTATAGAGCCGGGGGGCGGAGCCACAGGAAGCCCCGCCTCCAGGTTCTGGAGGTGGATCAAAGGTCCAGCTCCTTGTTCTGGGCTTCCTGCCAAGGGGGAGTTGGCAGGAAGTCAGATGTGGAGATGGAAAATTGGCAGGAAGTCAAGAGATGTGGAGATAGAGCTCGGATCCAGGAGGAGGAGCAGGACAGGAAGTCCTCCTGGGCTTCCTGCCAAGGTAAAGTTGGCAGGAAGTCAGATCTTGAGATGGACCTTTGATCTTCTTCCTGGACTTCCTGCCAAGGGGAAGTTGGCAGGAAGTCAAGAGATGGGGAGATGGACCTCCTGATCCATGAGGAGGATCAGAACAGGAAGTCCTCATGGGCTTCCGGCCAAGGTAAAGTTGGCAGGAAGTCAGGAGATAAGATGGACCTTTGATCTTCCTCCTTCTTCCTGTACTTCCTGCCAAGGGAAAGTTGGCAGGAAGTCAAGAGATGTGGAGATGGACCTCCTGATCCAGGAGGAGGAGCAGGACAGGAAGTCCTCCTGGGCTTCCTGCCAAGGTAAAGTTGGCAGGAAGTCAGGAGATAAGATGGACCTTTGATCTTCCTCCTTCTTCCTGTACTTCCTGCCAAGGAAATGTTGGCAGGAAGTCAGATCTTGAGGTGGAACTTTGATCCACCTCCTTTTCCTGGACTTCCTGCCAAGGTAAAGTTGGCAGGAAGTCAGGAGATCTTGATCCACCTACTTCCTGCTGGGCTTCCTGCCAATGGGGAGTTAGCAGGAAGTCAGGAGATAAGATGGACCTTTGATCTTCTTCCTGGACTTCCTGCCAAGGAAACGTTGGCAGGAAGTCAGGAGATAAGATGGACCTTTGATCTTCTTCCTGGACTTCCTGCCAAGGTAAAGTTGGCAGGAAGTCAGTAGATAAGATGGACCTTTGATCTTCCTGGACTTCCTGCCAAGGTAAAGTTGGCAGGAAGTCAGGAGATAAGATGGATCTTGAGATGGACCTTCTTCCTGGACTTCCTGCCAAAGAAAAGTTGGCAGGAAGTCAGGAGATGTGGAGATGGAGCTTCTTCTTCCTGGACTTCCTGCCAAGGTAAAGTTGGCAGGAAGTCAGATCTTGAGGTGGACCTTTGATCCTCCTCCTTCTTCCTGGACTTCCTGCCAAGGCAAAGTTGGCAGGAAGTCAGGAGATAAGATGGACCTTTGGTCTTCTTCCTGGACTTCCTGCCAAGGAAACGTTGGCAGGAAGTCAAGAGATGGGGAGATGGACCTCCTGATCCATGAGGAGGATCAGAACAGGAAGTCCTCCTGGGCTTCCAGCCAAGGTAAAGTTGGCAGGAAGTCAGAAGATCTTGAGATGGACCTTTGATCCACCTACTTCCTGCTGGGCTTCCTGCCAATGGGAGTTGGCAGGAAGTCAGGAGATAAGATGGACCTTTGATCCTCCTCCTTCTTCCTGGACTTCCTGCCAATGAAAGGTTGGCAGGAAGTCAGGAGATAAGATGGACCTTTGGTCTTCTTCCTGGACTTCCTGCCAAAGTAAAGTTGGCAGGAAGTCAGATCTCTGGACTTCCTGCCAAGGCAAAGTTGGCAGAAGATCAGGAGATCTTGAGATGGACCTTTGATCCTCCTGGACTTCCTGCCAGGAGATCAGGAGATGTTGTGCTTGGCACAGGAAGTTGTGGTTGGCACAGGAAGTCCCTGAGGAACGTCTATGGTTGACCTTCTCCAGAGGAGATAAGAGCGGGGGATTGTGGGAAAGAGGACAATGGTGGATCATGTGATTTGGGTTGGCATGTGGTTGGTGGTCCCATAGGACCTTCTCATGGGGGGAGAAAGAAAGAGGGAGAGGGAAAGAGAGAAAGAAAGAAAGGAAGAAAGAGTGAAAGAGAGGGAGGGAGGGAGGGAGGGAGGGAAGGAAGGAGGAAGAGAGAGAGAGAGAGAGAGAGAGAGAGAGAGAGAGAGAGAGAGAGAGAGAGAAAGAAAGAAAGAAAGAAAGAAAGAAGAGAGAGAGAGATGGAAAGAGAGA
>NC_138535.1:5505332-5522832 GCF_964234715.1 Podarcis melisellensis | reverse complement strand
TAAATTAAGATCCAAACTCAGGAGGAATTTCCAGAAAAATATCCCTTAGACAGTAGAAAAAAAAACAAAACAGCTCAAAAATATGGATTCTTTCTCTCTCTTTCCCTCCCACCCACCCAGTATATATTCTGATTTAAATCCGGTTTTTCTCGGACATTTCTTTCCTCGGAGATCCCGCAGGATTCGCACCCGGGGCGGCGGTTTTATCCTTTTCTTACTTAATATTTTTTATTTTTTTATCATTTTATTGTTTTTCGGGGGAAGAACAGGAAATTCGGGGCAGCAATTTTCTTATTTTTCGGGGGAAGAACAGGAAATTCGCACTCGGGGCGGCGATTTTATTATTTTTATTTTTATTATTTTCTTATTTTTCGGGGGAAGAACAGGAAATTCGGGGCAGCAGTTTTCTTATTTTTCTTATTATTTTTCGGGGGAAGAACAGGAAATTCAGGGCAGCAATTTTCATATTTTTATTATTATTTTTCAGGGGAAGAACAGGAAATTCGGGGCAGCAATTTTCTTATTATTTTTCGGGGGAAGAACAGGAAATTCGGGGCAGCAATTTTCTTATTATTTTTCGGGGGAAGAACAGGAAATTCGGGGCAGCAATTTTCTTATTTTTCTTATTATTTTTCGGGGGAAGAACAGGAAATTCAGGGCAGCAATTTTCATATTTTTCTTATTATTTTTCGGGGGAAGAACAGGAAATTCGGGGCAGCAATTTTCTTATTATTTTTCGGGGGAAGAACAGGAAATTCGGGGCAGCAATTTTCTTATTTTTCTTATTATTTTTCGGGGGAAGAACAGGAAATTCGCACTCGGGGCGGCGATTTTATTATTTTAATCATTTAATTATTTTGAGGGGAAAGAACCGGAAATTCGAACTCGGGGCGGCGATTTTATTATTTTAATTATTTTATTATTTTTCGGGGAAAGAACAGGAAATTTCCACTCGGGGCAGCGATTTTATTTTTCTTATTTCATTATTTTTCGGGGGAAGAACAAGAAATTCGCACTCAAGGCAGCGATTTTATTACTTATTATTTTTATTATTATTTTTCGGGGGGAAAGAACAGGAAATTCGCACTCGGGGCGGCGATTTTATTATTTTAATCATTTAATTATTTTGAGGGGAAAGAACCGGAAATTCGAACTCGGGGCGGCGATTTTATTATTTTTATTATTTTATTATTTTTCGGGGAAATAACAGGAAATTTCCACTCGGGGCAGCGATTTTATTTTTCTTATTTCATTATTTTTCGGGGGAAGAACAAGAAATTCGCACTCAAGGCAGCGATTTTATTACTTATTATTTTTATTATTATTTTTCGGGGGGAAAGAACAGGAAATTCGAACTCGGGGCGGCGATTTTATTACTTATTATTTTTCAGGGAAAGAACAGAAAATTTGCACTCGGGGCGGCGATTTTATTATTTATATTATTTTTCAGGATAAGAAATTTGGGTTGTTGGAAGGAAGAGACTGGAGCCCCGGAAAAGCGGAATGGGATAATAATAATTATGTTATTATTATTATTAATAATAATAGAATTTTATAAGGGGACCAGATGGGTATAAATGACATTATTATTATTATTATTATTATTATTATTATTATTAGGGAATAATCTGCCTGCCCTGGAACATAGTTCATTCCCAATTTTCCCGAAATTATTATTTTAATTTCCCCCCCAAACTAGAATAAATGGATTAAAGGAATGATGGACAGAGTAATAATTATATAATAATAATAATAATAATAATAATAATAATAATAATAATAATAATAATAATAATAATAATCATCAGGGAATAATCTGCCCTGGAACATTGTTCATTCCCAATTCTCATGAAATTATTATTTTAATTTCCCCCCCAAACCGGAATATATGGATTAAGAGTGATGGACCGAGTAATAATTATAATATTAATAATATTAATAATAATCAGGGAATAATTGTTCATTCCCAATATTATTAATAATATTAATAATCGGGGAATAATCCGCCCTGGAATTTGGTTCATTCCCCTTTCTCCCCGAAATTCTTCTTTATTTCTCTATTTCCCCCGGATTTTCCCATCCTTGGCGCGTTTTGTTGCCCTATAGTAACAATCTGGATGTTTCGGGACTACAATTCCCATGATCCAGTGGGGTTTGGGGACTCCAACTCCCATGATGCTTAGCTAACAGGGCTGGATGTTTTGGGACTCCACCTCCCATGATCCATTGGACTTTTGGGACTCCACCTCCCATGATCCAGTGGGCTTTCGGGACTCCACCTCCCATGATCCAGTGGGCTTTTGGGACTCCACCTCCCATGATCCAGTGGGCTTTGGGGACTACAATTCCCATGATCCAGTGGGCTTTGGGGACTCCAACTCCCATGATCCTTAGCTACTAAGCCCAGAGGGTTTGGGGACTCCAACTCCCATGATCCTTAGCTACTAAGCCCAGAGGGTTTGGGGACTCCAACTCCCATGATCCTTAGCTACTAAGCCCAGAGGGTTTGGGGACTCCAACTCCCATGATCCTTAGCTAATGGGAAGTTAGTTTGGGGACTCCAAATCCCATGATGCTAACAGGGCCAGTAAGCTTTGGGACTAAAACTCCCATGATCCAGTGGGCTTTGGGGACTCCAACTCCCATGCTCCTTAGCTAACATCCAGCCCACTGGATCATGGGAGTTGTAGTCCCAAGGCCCACTGGATCATGGGAGTTAGTTAGCTGCTTGGTTTTGGGGACTCCAACTCCCATGATCCTTAGCTAACAGGGCTGGAGGTTTTGGGACTACAATTCCCATGATCCATTGGGCTTTTGGAACTCCAACTCCCATGAGCCAGTGGGGTTTGGGGACTACAACTCCCATGATCCTTAGCTAAGAGAGCAAGTGGGTTAAGGGACTACAAATCCCATGAGCCTTAGCTAACAGGGCTGGAGGTTTCGGGACTACAACTCCCATGATCCATTGGGCTTTCGGGACTCCACCTCCCATGATCCAGTGGGCTTTTGGGACTCCACCTCCCATGATCCAGTGGGCTTTGGGGACTACAATTCCCATGATCCATTGGGCTTTGGAGACTCCACCTCCCATGATCCAGTGGGCTTTGGGGACTCCAACTCCCATGATCCTTAGCTACTAAGCCCAGAGGGTTTGGGGACTCCAACTCCCATGATCCTTAGCTAATGGGAAGTTAGTTTGGGGACTCCAAATCCCATGATGCTAACAGGGCCAGTAAGCTTTGGGACTAAAACTCCCATGATCCAGTGGGCTTTGGGGACTCCAACTCCCATGCTCCTTAGCTAACATCCAGCCCACTGGATCATGGGAGTTGTAGTCCCAAGGCCCACTGGATCATGGGAGTTAGTTAGCTGCTTGGTTTTGGGGACTCCAACTCCCATGATCCTTAGCTAACAGGGCTGGAGGTTTTGGGACTACAATTCCCATGATCCATTGGGCTTTTGGAACTCCAACTCCCATGAGCCAGTGGGGTTTGGGGACTACAACTCCCATGATCCTTAGCTAAGAGAGCAAGTGGGTTAAGGGACTACAAATCCCATGAGCCTTAGCTAACAGGGCTGGAGGTTTCGGGACTACAACTCCCATGATCCATTGGGCTTTCGGGACTCCACCTCCCATGATCCAGTGGGCTTTTGGGACTCCACCTCCCATGATCCAGTGGGCTTTGGGGACTACAATTCCCATGATCCATTGGGCTTTGGAGACTCCACCTCCCATGATCCAGTGGGCTTTGGGGACTCCAACTCCCATGATCCTTAGCTACTAAGCCCAGAGGGTTTGGGGACTCCAACTCCCATGATCCTTAGCTAATGGGAAGTTAGTTTGGGGACTCCAAATCCCATGATGCTAACAGGGCCAGTAAGCTTTGGGACTAAAACTCCCATGATCCAGTGGGCTTTGGGGACTCCAACTCCCATGCTCCTTAGCTAACATCCAGCCCACTGGATCATGGGAGTTGTAGTCCCAAAGCCCACTGGATCATGGGAGTTAGTTAGCTGCTTGGTTTTGGGGACTCCAACTCCCATGATCCTTAGCTAACAGGGCTGGAGGTTTTGGGACTACAATTCCCATGATCCATTGGGCTTTTGGAACTCCAACTCCCATGAGCCAGTGGGGTTTGGGGACTACAACTCCCATGATCCTTAGCTAAGAGAGCAAGTGGGTTAAGGGACTACAAATCCCATGAGCCTTAGCTAACAGGGCTGGAGGTTTCGGGACTACAACTCCCATGATCCATTGGGCTTTCGGGACTCCACCTCCCATGATCCAGTGGGCTTTTGGGACTCCACCTCCCATGATCCAGTGGGCTTTGGGGACTACAATTCCCATGATCCATTGGGCTTTGGAGACTCCACCTCCCATGATCCAGTGGGCTTTGGGGACTCCAACTCCCATGATCCTTAGCTACTAAGCCCAGAGGGTTTGGGGACTCCAACTCCCATGATCCTTAGCTAATGGGAAGTTAGTTTGGGGACTCCAAATCCCATGATGCTAACAGGGCCAGTAAGCTTTGGGACTAAAACTCCCATGATCCAGTGGGCTTTGGGGACTCCAACTCCCATGCTCCTTAGCTAACATCCAGCCCACTGGATCATGGGAGTTGTAGTCCCAAAGCCCACTGGATCATGGGAGTTAGTTAGCTGCTTGGTTTTGGGGACTCCAACTCCCATGATCCTTAGCTAACAGGGCTGGAGGTTTTGGGACTACAACTCCCATGAGCCAGTGGGGTTTGGGGACTCCAACTCCCATGATCCTTAGCTAAGAGAGCAAGTGGGTTAAGGTACTCCAACTCCCATGATCCTTAGCTAACAGGGCTGGAGGTTTCGGGACTACAACACCCATGATCCTTTGCTAATGGGAGGTTAATTTGGGGACTCCAAATCCCATGATCCTCTGCTAACAGGGCCAGTAAGCTTTGGGACTCCAGCTCCCATGAGCCAGTGGGGTTTGGGACTCCGACTCCCATGATCCTTTGCTAATGGGAGGTTAGTTTGGAGACTCCAAATCCCATGATGCTTAGCTAACAGGGCCAGTGGTGAGGCATGATGGGAATTGTAGTCTATCGGGCAGAATGACAGTCAGCAAGCCTATGAGGTGGGCGGAGCTTCTTTGGCCCCGCCTCTTCCTGTCCTCCCAACAGGAAGTGGGAGCTGGCGGAACAGGAAGTGGGGAAAGTTCAAAGTTTGAGTTCAAGTTCGGGCCCCAGTTCAACCCCAAGTTCGTTTGGGCCCCGAGTTCATGTTCAGAATCAGCTGCCAGTTCGGGTATGAATTGGAGTTCAGCCCCAAGTTCAGGTCCCATTTCGGGTTTGAGTTCAGGTCTGAGTTCAAATTCGGACCTGAGTTTGGTTGTGAATTCTAGTTCAGGTCCAAATTCAAGTTCGGGCCCTAAGCTGGAGTTCAAATTCAGAGTTTGAGTTCGGGTTCAGGCCTGGGTTCAAGTTCAAGATCAGCCCCGAGTTCGAGTTCGGTCCTCAGTTCAAATTCAGGTCTGGGTTTGGGTGTGAATTCTAGTTCGGTCCCGAGTTCAGGTGCAAATTCAAGTTCAGGCCCTAAGTTGGAGTTCAAATTCAGAGTCGGGTTCAGGCCTGAGTTTAAGTTCAACCCTGAGTTCGAGTTCAGGTCTGAGTTCGGCCCTGAGTTCAAATTTGGACCTGAGTTCAGGTCCGGGTTTGGGTGTGAATTCTAGTTCGGCCCCGAGTTCAGGTCCCAATTCAAGTTCAGGCCCTAAGCTGGAGTTCAAATTCAGAGTTTAAGTTCGAGTACAGGTCTGAGTTCGGCCCTGAGTTCAAATTCAGACCTGAGTTTGGGTGTGAATTCTAGTTCGGCCCCCGAGTTCAGGTCCAAATTCAAGTTCAGGCCCTAAGCTGGAGTTCAAATTCAGAGTTTGAGTTTGGGTTCAGGCCTGGGTTCAAGTTCAAGTTCAGCCCCGAGTCCGAGTTCAGGTCTGAGTTCGGCCCTGAGTTCAAGTTCAGCTGCCAGTTCAGGTTTGAATTAAGAGTTCAGCCCCAAGTTCAGGTCCCAGTTCAGGTTTGAGTTCAGGTCTGAGTTCAAATTCAGACCTGAGTTTGGGTGTGAATTCTAGTTCGGCCCCGAGTTCAGGTCCAAATTCAAGTTCAGTCCCTAAGCTGGAGTTCAAATTCGGACCTGAGTTTGGGTGTGAATTCCAGTTCGGCCCGAGTTCAGGTCCAAAATCAAGTTGGTTTCGGGTTCAGGCCTGAGTTCAAGTTCAAGTCTGAGTTTGAATTCTAGTTCGGCCCCAAATTCAGGTTCAACTCCGAGATGGAGTTCAGATCCGAATTCAGCTCATAGTTCTTCCCTGGCCCCGGGTTCAAGTCCTTGGCCCCTCCCCTCCCTCACCCCCTCGAATTGGAGTTCAGATCCCAGTTCAGCTTCTGCCCCGGGTTCAAGATCCTTACCCCATTGCCCCCTTCTATACAACTATATACACCCATGCGCTACAGTTCCCAAAAAACGCGCTACAGTTCCCAGTTCAGACCTGAATTGGGACCTGAACTTGAACCAGGGGCTAAAATGGAACTCGAACTGGAACTCGGGGATGAACTCCTGTCCGAACTACAATTCAGACCTGAATTCAGACCCCAATTCGGAGCTGAACTTGGCGCCGAACTAGAATTCAGACACAAACTCAGACCTGAACTTAGGGCTGAACTACAATTCAGACCTGAATTCAGACCCCAATGCGGAGCTGAACTTGGCGCCGAACTAGAATTCCAGTTCGGCCCACAATTCCGGTTCCAGTTTTGGTTCGAGTTCTGGTCCCAGTTCGGCCCCAAGTTCCGGTTCCACCCTGAATTCAAGTTCAAATCCAATTCCACTCCAACCCCGGGTTCAAATCCTTCCCTCTCCCCTCCCTCCCTCCCCATTCCCCCTATACAACTATATACACCCCAAACCCGGCGCCACGCTATGTTTCCCAACCTCTCCCACCACATTCGAACCCGCAACCCGGCGCCGTACTACGTTTCCCACTCTCTCCATTCCCATTCGAACCCGCAACCCTTTCCAGCCACAGTCAAACCCGCAACCTGGCGCCACGCAACGTTTCCCAACCTCTCACACCACATTCGAACCCGCAACCCGGCGCCATCCTACGTTTCCCACCCTCTCGCACCACATTCGAACCCGCAACCCGGCGCCGTGCTACGTTTCCCAACCTCTCACACCACATTCGAACCTGCAACCCGGCGCCGTGCTACGTTTCCCACCCTCTCGCACCACATTCGAACCCGCAACCCGGCGCCATGCTACGTTTCCCAACCTCTCACACCACATTCGAACCTGCAACCCGGCGCCACGCTATGTTTCCCACCCTCCCACTCCCCATTCGAACCCGCCACCCTTTCCAGTCACAGTCAAACCCGCAACCTGGCACCGCGCTACGTTTCCCAACCAGTCCATCCCCATTCGCGCTACGTTTCCCTCACACATTCGAACCTCTCACACATTCGAACCCACAACCTGGCGCCACACTACGTTTCCCACCCTTCCCACCCACATTCGAACCCGCAACCCGGTGCCACGCTACGTTTCCCACCCTCTCCATCCCCATTCAAACCCGCAACCTTGGGCTGTACTGTTTCCAAACCTCACAACTTCGAACCCGCAACCCGGCGCCACGCTACGTTTCCCAACCTTTCCATCCCCATTTGAACCCGCCACCCTTTCCCACCCCATTCGAACCTGCAACCTTCCATCCGCATTCGAACCTGCAACCCGGCGCCGTGCTACGTTTCCCACCCTCTCCATCCCCATTCAAACCTGCAACCAGGCGCCACACTATGTTTCCCAACCAGTCCATCCCCATCCGCGCTACATTTCCCAACCTCTCACACCACATTCGAACCCACAACCCGGCGCCACGCTACGTTTCCCACCCTCTCCATCCCCATTCAAACCCGATTTCCAACCTCTCCATACTCATTCGAACCCGCAACCTGGCACTGTACTACGTTTCCCAACCTCACTTCGAACCCGCAAGCCAGCGCCACGCTACGTTTCCCAACCTCACACCACATTCGAACCCGGAACCCTTTCCACCCATTCAAACCAGCAACCTGGCGCCACGCTACGTTTCCCACCATCTCCCACACCTTCGAACCCGCAACCTGGCGCCAAGCTACGTTTCCCACCCTCTCACCATATCTGAACCCGCAACCTGTTTTCCCACCCACTCCATCCCCATTCACGCTACGTTTCCCAACCTCTCACATATTTGAACCCACAACCTAGCGCCGCGCTACGTTTCCCACCCTCACCATCCCCATTCGAACCCGTTTCCCAACCTCACACCACATTCGAACCCGCAACCCAGCGCCGCGCTACGTTTCCCACCCTCTCACCATATTTGAACCCGCAACCTGGCGCTGCGCTATTTCCCACCCACATTCGAACCCGCAACCTGGCGCCATGCTATGTTTCCCAACCATTCACACCTTTGTACCCGCAACCTGGCGCCGTACTACGTTTCCCAACCTCTCCTTCCCCATTCAAACCCCATTTGTTTCCAACCTCTCCATACTCATTCGAACCCACAACTTGGCGCTGAACTATGTTTCCCAACCTCCATCCACCTTTGAACCTGCAACCCGGCGCCGCGCTACGTTTCCCCCGCACGGCGCCGGGTTCCAGTTTGGGCGCGTCTGACAGTTCCTTCGGCGCCCAGTTTGGAGACGGCTTGCTTAATGGGCGCCAGTATAGCTGCTAAGTTTCCCAGCAGCGCCCGGTTGAGGTGGGCACCATGCTACGTTTCCCACCCACACTTGAACCTGCAACCTGGCGCCGTGCTACCTTTCCCAACCTCTCACACCACCTTTGAACCCGCAACCCTATCTAGCCCCATTCGAACCCTCAACATGGCGCCATGCTACGTTTCCCACCATCTCCCACACCTTCGAACCCGCAACCTGGCACCGCGCTACGTTTCCCATTCAAACCCGCAACCTGGCGCCGTGCTACGTTTCCCAACCTCTCACACACCACATTCAAACCCACTACCCTTTCCAGCCATTCAAACCACCAACCTGGCGCTGCGCTATGTTTCCCAACCTCTCCCACCACCTTCGAACCCGCAACCCGGCGCCATGCTACGTTTCCCACCCTCTCGCACCACATTCGAACCCGCAACCCGGCACCATACTACGTTTCCCACCCTCCCATTCCCCATTCGAACCCGCCACCCTTTCCAGCCACAGTCAATCCCGCAACCCGGCGCCACGCTACGTTTCCCAACCAGTCCATCCCCATTCGCGCTACGTTTCCCTCACACATTCGAACCTCTCACACATTCGAACCCACAACCTGGCGCCACACTGCGTTTCCCACCCTTCCCACCCACATTCGAACCCGCAACCCGGTGCCACGCTACGTTTCCCACCCTCTCCATCCCCATTCAAACCCGCAACCTTGGGCTGTACTGTTTCCAAACCTCACAACTTCGAACCCGCAACCCGGCGCCACGCTACGTTTCCCAACCTTTCCATCCCCATTTGAACCCGCCACCCTTTCCCACCCCATTCGAACCCTCAACCCGGCGCTGTGCTACCTTTCCCACTCACATTTGAACCCGCCACCTTCCATCACCATTCGAACCCGCAACCGGGCGCTGTGCTACGTTTCCCACTCACATTTGAACCCGCAACCTGGCGCCGCGCTACCTTTCACACCCCATTCGAACCCTCAACCCGGCGCTGTGCTACCTTTCCCACTCACATTTGAACCCGCAACCCGGCGCCGCGCTACCTTTCCCACCCCATTCGAACCGCAACCTTCCATCCCCATTCGAACCCGCAACCAGGCGCCACACTATGTTTCCCAACCAGTCCATCCCCATCCGCGCTACATTTCCCAACCTCTCACACCACATTCGAACCCACAACCCGGCGCCACGCTACGTTTCCCACCCTCTCCATCCTCATTCAAACCCGTTTTCCAACCTCACTTCGAACCCACAACCCGGCGCCACCCTATGTTTCCCAACCTCATTCGAACCCGGAACCCTTTCCATCCCCATTCGAACCTGCCACCCTTTCCAGCCACATTCGAACCTGCAACCTAGCGCCGCGCTACATTTCCCACCCCATTCAAACCCGCAACCCGGCGCCGCGCTACGTTTCCCAACCTCTCGCACCACATTCGAACCCACAACCCAGTGCCATGCTACGTTTCCCAACCTCTCGCACCACATTCGAACCCGCAACCCGGCGCCACGCTACGTTTCCCAACCTCTCGCACCACATTCGAACCCGCAACCCGGTGCCATGCTACGTTTCCCAACCTCTCGCACCACATTTGAACCCGCAACCCGGCGCCACGCTACGTTTCCCAACCTCTTGCACCACATTCGAACCCGCAACCCGGCGCCACACTACGTTTCCCACCCTCCCACTCCCCATTCGAACCCGCCACCCTTTCCAGCCACAGTCAAACCTGCAACCCGGCACCACGCTACGTTTCCCACCCACGTCAGAACCTGCAACCTTCCACCCCCATTCGAACCCACAACCTGGCGCTGCGCTATGTTTCCCACCCTGTCCTTCCCCATTCCAACCCTAAACCTGGCGCCGCGCTACGTTTCTCAACCGCTCACACACCGCCTTTGAACCCGCAACACTCTCCATCTCCATTCGAACCCGCAACCCAGCGCCGCGCTACGTTTCCCACCCTCTCACCATATTTGAACCCGCAACCTGGCGCTGCGCTATGTTTCCCACCCACATTCGAACCCGCAACCTGGCGCTGTACTACGTTTCCCAACCTCTCCTTCCCCATTCGAACCCCATTTGTTTCCAACCTCTCCATACTCATTCGAACCCGCAACCCGGCGCCACGCTACGTTTCCCACCCTCTCCTTCCCCATTCAAACCCCATTTGTTTCCAACCTCTCCATACTCATTCGAACTCACAACCTGGCGCTGTACTACGTTTCCCAACCTCACTTCGAACCCGCAACCCGGCGCCGCGCTACAGTTCCCAGTTCACGCCATATTCGCCCTCAGAAACAGCAGCTTGTTGGCGTCTTCCGCCCCCAGAACCCGCCCCCTCCGCATCCCCTGCGCCTCTTCACACAAGCGGGCGCACCCGACCCGGGCGCCCACCGCCGGCACCGCCAGCAGCCACAGCGCCAAGCGGGCCAGGCGCGGGTGCGAGGCGGCGCCGGCCCAGTACTGCAGCAGATCAGTTGGCGCCGAGACATTCCCCTCCTGCAGATAGGCGTAGACCTCCGCTTCCTCGGCGCCCGGCGGCGCTACGTCTCCCGAGACCCGCGCTTTTTTGGCGGCGCCGGGTTCCGGTTCCGGCTCGTCCGACAGCCCCATCAGTTGGCAGACGTGGGCGACGATCTCTTCGTGCTGGTAAGTTGGCGCCGGGCGCAGCTTCTGGCGCGGGTCCAGCAACATGGCCGCCTTGTGCGCCGGGTGCAGCTTGAAGTTCTCCTTCAGGGCCTCCAAGAAAAGGTGGCAGAGTTTGCTCACCACGCCGGCGTCGCCCGCTTTGGAGGTGAACAACTTTTCCAGGCGCACATAAGTTGGCAACACCAGGTGCAGCGTCGGGCGCCCTTCGGCGCCCAGTTCGGCCACCGCCTGCTTAATGGGCGCCAGTAACGCCGCTAAGTTTCCCAGCAGCGCCCGGTTGAGATCCCCGGCGCTACAACTCCCCGGGTTGCCACGTTCCGCCGCTCCGGCGCTCCAACTCCCAGGTGCGTTGGCGGCGCCACGACTCCCCGGGTTGCCCCGTTCGGCCGCTCCGGCGCTACAACTCCCCAGCTTGGCGCCGGCTTCCGCGCTACAACTCCCCGGCGGATTGGCGGCGCCGCAACTCCCCAGGTTGCCATGTTCCGCCGCTCCGGCGCTACAACTCCCGGGCGTCTTGGCGGCGCCGCGACTCCCCAGGTTGCCGCGTCCGGCGCTACAACTCCCAGGCAGGTTGGCGGCGCCGCGACTCCCCAGGTTGCCACGTTCCTGCCACTCGTGCGCCGCCAGCAAGGCGTCGGCCGGCGAGTCCCAACAGGGCGGCGTCGCGCCCGCGCTATAACTCCCAAAGTCGGACCCTCCGGCGCTGCGACTCCCCGGGTTGCCACATTCCCACCGTTCGTGGGCCGAGAGCGCCTCCGCCGGGGAATCCACGCCCGGCGCCGCCGCTCCTGCGCTACGACTCCCGGCTTCGGCGCTACGACTCCCAAGCAGATCCTCGCAGGTTGCCAATAACTCCGCCACTTCCGGCATGCCGCGCGCCTGCAGCGCCCTCTGGCTGAGCACCCCGGCGACGGCGGCGTTGAGGGCGCAGCCTGCGCAGCGGAGCGCCAAGCCCGCCTTCCCGAAGCCGGGCGCCGCGCTATCGCTCACGTAGGCGGCCCGGGTCTCGGGCGCCACAAACTCCGACAGGACGTTCTGGACCCAAAGCTGGACGGGTTCCGAGGCGCCGGGTTGGCGGACGGCTAGGACGTAGCTGCGCAGGCGCCCGGTCTCCACGCGGTGCGCCGCCAAAACATGGCCGCCGGGGTGGGCGTGGCAGGTGACGCCGATGCCGCGCGCGGCGCCCAGGGCGCAGGTGACTTTGACCTTGGCCTGGTTGTACATGCGGGGCAGGTGCTGGAGCGCCAGGGCGCTAAGGTTCCCGAGGGCGTCGGGAAGGGCGTAGGCGCCGTGCCGGGCGCCGCTGTCGACGAGGGACTGGGCCAGTTTCTGGAACTCGGCGCCGGAGAGGGCGGGGAGGAGGGCGGGCTCGGCGCAGGCCAATCGGAGCAGGCGCTCGGCCAGGGCTTGGCGCTCCTTGTCCGGGACGTGTAGCGCTGGGGGGAGAAGAAGAGGGAACTATAACTCCCAGAGGAAACTACAACTCCCAGAGGAAACTACGATTCCCATGAGGCTTGGCCAGTGGGTTTCGGAACTCGAACTCCCATGAGGCGATTGGGCCAGTGGGGCAGGAAACTATAACTCCCATAGGAAACTATAACTCCCAGGAGACGGGCCTGGGGACTACAACTCCCATGACACTGAGCTGGTTGGTTTTGGGACTACAATTCCCATGAGAGTGGGGTTTCGGAACTACAACTCCCACGAGGTAATAAGGCCAGTGGGTTAGGAAACTATAGTTCCCATAGGGAACTATAATTCCCATGAGCCTTGGCTAAGAGGGGGACTACAATTCCCATGAGCAGTGGGGTTTTGAGACTACAACTCCCATGAGCCTTCACTAACAGGGCTGATTGGTTTGGGGACTACAATTCCCATGAGCTAGTGGGTTCGGGAACTATAACTCCCAGGAGATAGTGGGGTTTGGGGACTACAATTCCCATGAGCCTTCACTAACAGGGCTGATTGGTTTGGGGACTACAATTCCCATGAGCCAGTGGGTTAGGAAACTATAACTCCCGGGAGACAGTGGGGTTTTGATACTACAATTCCCATGAGATAGTGGGTTTTGGGACTACAACTCCCATGAGCCTTAGCTAAGAGGGCCAGTGAGTTGGGAAACTATAACTCCCAGGAGATAGTGGGTTTTGGAACTACAATTCCCATGAGCCAGTGGGGTTTTGAAACTACAACTCCCATGAGCCTTCACTAACAGGGCTGCTTGGTTTGGGGACTACAATTCCCATGAGCTAGTGGTTTAGGAAACTATAACTCCCAGGAGACAGTGGGGGTTTTGATACTACAATTCCCATGAGATAGTGGGGACTGGGACTACAATTCCCATGAGCCAGTGGGGTTTCGGAACTATAACTCCCAGGAGACTGGGGCTTGGGGACTACAACTCCCATGATCCTTTGCTAACAGAACTGATTGGTTGTGATACTACAATTCCCATGAGCTAGTGGGTTTTGGGACTACAACTCCCATGATTCATTGATAAGAGGGTCAGTGGGTTCTGGGACTACAACTCCCATGAGCCTTAGCTAAGAGGGCCAGCGGGTTTGGGGACTACAATTCCCATGAGCCAGTGGGGTTTGGGGACTACAATTCCCATGAGCCTTAGCGAATAGGGAAACTATAACTCCCAGGAGACTGGGGTTTGGGGACTACAATTCCCATGAGCCAGTGGGGTTTGGGGACTACAATTCCCATGAGCCAGTGGGGTTTTGGGACTACAATTCCCATGAGCCTTAGCGAACAGGGAAACTATAACTCCCAGGAGACTGGGGTTTGGGCACTACAATTCCCATGAGCCAGTGGGGTTTGGGGACTCCAACTCCCATGATCCTTAGCTAACAGGGAAACTATAACTCCCAGGAGACGGGTTTGGGGACTACAATTCCCATGAGCCTTAGCGAATAGGGAAACTATAACTCCCAGTAGACTGGGGTTTGGGGACTACAATTCCCATGAGCCAGTGGGGTTTTGGGACTACAATTCCCATGAGCCTTAGCGAATAGGGAAACTATAACTCCCAGTAGACTGGGGTTTGGGGACTACAATTCCCATGAGCCAGTGGGGTTTTGGGACTACAATTCCCATGAGCCTTAGCGAATAGGGAAACTATAACTCCCAGGAGACTGGGGTTTGGGGACTACAATTCCCATGAGCCTTAGCGAATAGGGAAACTATAACTCCCAGGAGACGGGTTTGGGGACTACAATTCCCATGAGCCTTAGCGAATAGGGAAACTATAACTCCCAGGAGAATGGGGTTTGGGGACTACAATTCCCATGAGCCAGTGGGGTTTGGGGACTCCAACTCCCATGATCCTTAGCTTATCAACCTGATTAGATTTAGGACTCCAACTCCCATGATCCTTAGCTAACAGGGAAGAAGAAATGGAGGCTTTCCGGGATTTCTTCGGACTCCAATTCCCATGAGCCTATGGGCCTTAGGACTCCAACTCCCATGAGGCTTAGCTAACAGGGCCAGTGGGTTGGGGGACTACAGCTCCCATGAGCCAGTGGGGTTCTGGGACTCCCAATCCAGCCCTGTTAGCAAAGGGTCATGGGATTTGGAGTCTCAAAAGCCAAAGGCTCATGGGAGTTGGAGTCCCAAAACCAATCAGCCCGGTTCAACTCCCATGATCCTTAGCGAACAGGACTACAACTCCCATGATCCTTCGCTAAAATCCAGCCCTGTCAGCTAAGGCTCATGGGAATTGGAGTCCCAAAACCCGCTGGCCCTGTTAGCTAAGGATCATGGGAGTTGGAGTCCCCCAACTAATTTCCCATTAGCTAAGGATCATGGGAGTTGGAGTCCCCCAAGCCCACTGGCTCATGGGAATTGTAGTCCCCAAAACTGGCTCAGTCCCAAAGCTGATCCTTATCAAAGGATCATGGGAGTTGTAGTCCCAAAAGCCACACGATTATGGGAGTTGTAGTTCCAGATACACACTGGATCATGGGAGTTGTGGTCCCAAAAGCCCACTGGTTCATGGGAATTGTAGTCCCAAAAGCCCACTGGCTCATGGGAATTGTAGTCTCAAAAGTCCAGTGGATCATGGGAGTTGTAGTCCCAAAACATCCAGCCCTGTTAGCTAAGGATCATGGGAGTTGGAGTCCCCAAACTAACTTCCCATTAGCTAGGGATCATGGGAGTTGTAGTCCCAAAGCTTACTGGCCCTGTTAGCAAGGGATCATGGGAGTTGGAGTCCCCAAACTAACTTCCCATTAGCTAGGGATCATGGGAGTTGTAGTCCCAAAAGCCCACTGGATCATGGGAGCTGGAGTCCCCAAACTAACTTCCTAAGCATCATGGGAGTTGGAGTCCCAAAACATCCAGCCCTTTTAGCTAAGGATCATGGGAGTTGTAGTCCCAAAACGCACTGACTCATGGGAGTTGTAGTCCCAAAATCCACTGGCCCTGTCAGCTAAGGATCATGGGAGTTGTAGTCCCAAAATGCACTGGCTCATGGGAGTTGTAGTCCCAAAAGCCCACTGGCTCAAGGGAATTGTAGTCCCAAAAGCCCACTGGCTCATGGGAATTGTAGTCCCAAAACCCCACTGGCTCATGGGAATTGTAGTCCCAAAACCCCACTGGCTCCTGGGACTTGTAGTCCTAAAACGCGCTGGCTCATGGGACTTGTAGTCCAAGAAGCCCACTGGCTGCTGGGAGTTGGAGTCCCCAAAACTGGCTCAGTCCCAAAGCTGATCCTTATCAAAGGATCATGGGAGTTGTAGTCCCCAAAACCAAGCAGCCCTGTTCCTTTTGGGACTCCAACTCCCATGAGCCAGTGTGTTTTTTGGGACTCCAACTCCCATGATCCTTAGCTAACAGGGCTGGATCCTGGGAGTTGGAGTCCCAAAATCCACTGGCTCATGGGAATTGTAGTCCCCAAAACTGGCTCAGTCCCAAAGCTGATCCTTATCAAAGGATCATGGGGGTTGTAGTCACAAAAGCCACACGATTATGGGAGTTGTAGTTCCAGATACACACTGGATCATGGGAGTTGTGGTCCCAAAAGCCCACTGGTTCATGGGAATTGTAGTCCCAAAAGCCCACTGGCTCATGGGAATTGTAGTCTCAAAAGTCCAGTGGATCATGGGAGTTGTAGTCCCAAAACATCCAGCCCTGTTAGCTAAGGATCATGGGAGTTGGAGTCCCCAAACTAACTTCCCATTAGCTAGGGATCATGGGAGTTGTAGTCCCAAAGCTTACTGGCCCTGTTAGCAAGGGATCATGGGAGTTGGAGTCCCCAAACTAACTTCCCATTAGCTAGGGATCATGGGAGTTGTAGTCCCAAAAGCCCACTGGATCATGGGAGCTGGAGTCCCCAAACTAACTTCCTAAGCATCATGGGAGTTGGAGTCCCAAAACATCCAGCCCTTTTAGCTAAGGATCATGGGAGTTGTAGTCCCAAAACGCACTGACTCATGGGAGTTGTAGTCCCAAAATCCACTGGCCCTGTCAGCTAAGGATCATGGGAGTTGTAGTCCCAAAATGCACTGGCTCATGGGAACTGTAGTCCCAAAAGCCCACTGGCTCATGGGAATTGTAGTCCCAAAAGCCCACTGGCTCATGGGAACTGTAGTCCCAAAAGCCCACTGGCTCATGGGAACTGTAGTCCCAAAAGCCCACTGGCTCATGGGAACTGTAGTCCCAAAAGCCCACTGGCTCATGGGAACTGTAGTCCCAAAAGCCCACTGGCTCATGGGAATTGTAGTCCAAAAAGCCCACAGGATTATGGGAATTGTAGTCCCAAAAGCCCACTGGCTCATGGGAGTTGTAGTCCCCAAAGCCCACTGGCTCATGGGAATTGTAGTCCAAAAAGCCCACAGGATTATGGGAATTGTAGTCCCAAAAGCCCACTGGCTCATGGGAGTTGTAGTCCCAAAAGCCCACTGGCTCATGGGAATTGTAGTCCCAAAAGCCCACTGGCTCATGGGAATTGTAGTCCCCAAAGCCCACTGGCTCATGGGAGTTGTAGTCCCAAAAGTCCACTGGCTCATGGGAATTGTAGTCCCCAAACCCCACTGGCTCATGGGAATTGTAGTCCAAAAAGCCCACAGGATTATGGGAGTTGTAGTCCCCAAAGCCCACTTGCT
>NC_138535.1:5475332-5502832 GCF_964234715.1 Podarcis melisellensis | reverse complement strand
AAGAGACAGAGGGAAGGAAGGAAGGAAGGAAGGAGGGAAGGGAGGGAGGAAGAGAGAGGGAGAGAAGGAGGGAGAAAAAGAGAGAGGGAAGGAAGGATGGAAGGAAGGAGGAGAGAGGGAGGAAGGGAGGGAGGCCAGGCTGTTTTCGTTGTCGGCTGGAAGGAGGGAGCGAGAAAGTGAGAAAGGAGGGAGAGGGAGAGAGGGAGAAAAAAGGTGGAGAGAGAGAAAAAGAGAGAAAGAAAGAAGGAAGGAGAGGGGGAGGAAGGAAAGAAGGGAGGAAGGAAGGAAGGAAGTGGAGAGACAGAGAGAGAGAGAGAGAGAGAGAGAGAGAGAGAGAGAGAGAGAGAAGAGCAGAGATAGAGAAAGAAGGAAGGAAGGAAGGAAGGAAGGAAGGAGGGAAGGAGAAAGAGATGGAGAGGAAAAGGGAAGAGAGAAGGAAGGAGAATGTAAGAGAGAGAAAGAGAAAGAGAGAGAAAGAGATAGAGGGAAAGAAAGAGATAGAGGGAGAAAAAGGGAAAGAGAGAGAGAGAGAGAGAAAGGAGGAATAAAAAGGAAAAGAAAAGGGGAGGGAGAAAAAGAAAAAAGAAGAGGAAGGAGAGAGAGAGAGTAAGAGAGAGAAAGAGAGAAGGAGAAAAAGGGGAAAGGAAGAGAGGGAGAAAAAAGAGAGAAATGGGCAAGAGAGATGGAGAGAAAGAAAAAGGGGGAGGGAAAGAAAAAGAGGGAGAAAGAAGGAGAAAGAAAGGGGGAGGGAGAAAAAAGGGGGAAAGAAGAGAAAGAGAGAAAGGAAAAGAAAGGGAGCGAGAGAAGGAAAGAAAGAGAGAGAGAGAGAGAAACGGAATGAGAGAAAGAGAGGGAGAGAGAAAGAAAGAAAAAAGAAAGAAAGGGAGCGAGAGAGAAAGAGAAAGAAAGAAAGAAACGGAATGATAGAAAGAGAGGGAGAGAGAAAGAAAGAAAAAAGAAAGAAAGGGAGCGAGAGAGAAAGAGAAAGAAAGAAAGGAAGGAAGGAACGAAGGAAGGAAGGAGAAAGGGAGCGAGAGAAGGAAAGAAAGAAAGAAACAGAATGATAGAAAGAGAGGGAGAGAGAGAGAGAGAAGAAAGGAAGGGAGGGAGGGAGGGAGGGAGGGAGGGAGGGAGGGAGGGAGGGAGGAAGGAAGGAAGGAAGGAAGGAAGGAAGGAAGGAAGGAAGGAAGGAAGGAGAAAGGGAGCGAGAGAAGGAAAGAAAGAAAGAAACCTAATGATAGAAAGAGAGGAGAGAGAGAGAGAGAGAAAGAGAGAAAGAGAGAAAGAAAGAGAGAAAGAGAGAAAGGAAGGAAGGAAGGAAGGAAGGAAGGAAGGAAGGAAGGAAGGAAGGAGGGAACGAGAAAGGGGAAAAGGAGGGGCGCTCACCGGCGTGCGACTGCATGTGCTCCAGCAGGTTGTTGTAGAACTGGAACTGGATCCCGCAGGCGCCGCAGGTGTAGGGCTCTGAGGGGGGAAAAGGGAGAGGTTGCGGGATCGAGAGATTCCCGGCCGGGATCCCGCTCTGATTGGCCGGGAGGGGGAGGAGGCGGGGCTTGGGGGGACAGGTTCGAGATCCCGGATTCGAGATCCCAGGTTGTGGGTTTTAGATCCTGGCTTCAAGATCCCGGGTTCTGGGTTCAAGAGGCAACATTCCCGGCCGGGATCCCGCTCTGATTGGCCGGGAGGGGGAGGAGGCGGGGCTTGGGGTGCCGGGTTCGAGATCCCGGGTTCAAAGTGCTGGGTTGGGAGAGTGAGGTCCTGGGTTCCGGGTTCGAGGTCCCAGGTTCCAGATCCCGGGTTGCAAGTGCGAGATCCCGGGTTCCAGATCCCGGGTTCCAGGTTGTGGGTTTGAGATCTGGGTTGTGGGTTCGAGATCCCGGCTTTCGGGTTCAAGATCCCGGCTTGCGGGTTTGAGATCCCAGGCTCTGAGGGGGGCAAAGGGAGAGGTTGCGGGATCGAGAGATTCCCGGCCGGGATCCCGCTCTGATCCCGGGTTCGAGATCCCGGGTTGAGGGTTGGAGATCCCAGATTCGAGATCCCGGGTTCGAGATCCCTGGTTTCAGGTTCAAGATCCCAGATTTGAGGTCCTGGGTTCCTGATCCAGGGTTTGAGATCCCTGGTTTCGGGTTTGAGATCCCGGGTTGGGGGTTTGAGATCCCAGATTCGAGGTCCCGGGTTTGAGATCCTGGGTTCAAGATCCCGGGTTGTGGGTTCGAGGTTCCGGGTTCAAGATCCCTGGTTTCGGGCTTGAAATCCCGTGTTCAAGATCCCAGGTTGTGGCTTCGAAAGGCGAGATTCCCAGCCGGGATCCCGCTCTGATTGGCTGGGAGGGGGAGGAGGCGGGGCTTGGGGTTACGGGTTTGAGTTCCTGGGTTGCGGGTTTGAGATCCCGGGTTTGAGATCCCGGGTTGCTGGTTCGAGATCCCGGGTTCGAGGTTGTGGGTTTGAGATCCTGGCTTGCGGGTTCAAGATCCCGGCTTTCGGGTTCAAGGCGGGTTGCTGGTTCGAGATCCCAGTTGCGAGTTCCAGATCCCGGTTGGGGGTTTGAGATCCCGGATCCACTTACCGCTGGAGTTCTGGGAGCTGGAGTTGGTTTCGTCGTAGTTGTTCTGCAACTTGCTCTCCACCCTCCGGCTGAAGACGCTTTCTGTGGGAAGAGGGATCGAGTTTGGAGGGGTCAGGCTGGATCACCGCCTGGGATCCCTGGGATTAAATGGCTCTTTGGGATTTGGGCTTTGGAAAGGATGTGAAAAAGGATCTGGGAGCAAAGACGAGATCCCCTTTCTGGGAGGCAGGGGAAGAGGATTGCTGGAGATACAGGGAGAAGGATCCAGGGGAAGAGGGATCCTGGGGAATTAGGAAGAAGGATCCTGGAGAAAGAGGAATCCTGCCAAAGAGGAATCTGGGGGAAAGGGATCCTGGGGATTCGGGAAGTCCTCTTCCCCAATCCCTAGGATCCCTCTTCCCTAAATCCCTCTCCCCCCACTCCCCAGGATCCTCTGGGGATCCCGCTCGCCCCCTACCTGTGGTGATCTCCCCGGAGATCCCGAATTCGGCGCCCGGAACATCTTTTGGGATTTGGGAAGAGGAATCTGGGGTAGAGGAATCTGGGGAAGAGAAATCCTGAGGATTTGGGAAGAGGGATCCTGGGGAATGAGGAAGAAGGATCCTGGGGAAAGAGGAATCCTGCAGATGAGGAATCCTGGGGATTTGGGAAGAGGAATTTAGGGAAGAGGAATCTGGGGAAAAGGGATCCTGGGGATTCGGGAAGTCCTCTTCCCCAATCCCTAGGATCCCTCTTCCCTAAATCCCTCTCGCCCATTCCCCAGGATCCTCTGGGAATCCACTCGCCCCCTACCTGTGGTGGCTTTGCTCCCCGGAGATCCCGAATTCGGCGCCCGGAACATCTTTTGGGATTTGGGAAGAGGGATCCTGGGGAAGAAGAATCCTGGGGATTTGGGAAGAGGAATCTGGGAAGAGGAATCTGGGAGATAGAAATTCTATGGATTCAGGAAGAGGGATCCTGGGAAAGAGGGATCCTGGGGATTTGGGAAGAGGAATCTGGTGAAGAGGAATCTGGTGAAGAGGAATCCTGGGGAAGAGGAATCCAGGGAAGAGGGATCCAGGGAAGAGGAATTTAGGGAAAAGGAATCTGGAGAAGAGGAATCCTGGGAATTTGGGAAGAGGAATCTGGTGAAGAAGGATCCTGAGGAAGAGGAATCCTGAGGATTTGGGAAGAAGGGTCCTGGGGAAGAGGGATCCTGGGGAAGAGGAATCCTGGGGAAGAGGAATCCTGGGGATTTGGGGAGAGGAATCCTGGGGATTTGGGAAGAGGAATCTGGGGAAGAGGGATCCTGAGGAAGAGGAATCCTGGGGATTTGGGAAGAAGGATCCTGGGGAAGAGGGATCCTGGAGAAGAAGGATCTGGGGAAGAGGAATCCTGGGGATTTGGGAAGAAGGATCCTGGGAATAGGAATCCTGGGGATTTGGGAAGAGGAATCCTGGGAAGAGGAATCCTGGGGAAGAGGACTTTGGGATCCCTCTTCCCTAATCCCTCTTCTCCAACTCCCCAGGATCCTCTGGGAATCCACTCGCCCCCTACCTGTGGTAGCCTTGCTCCCCGGAGATCCCTAATTCGGCGCCCAGAACATCTTTTGGGATTTGGGAAGAGGGATCTGGGGAAGAGGGATCCTGGGGATTTGGGAAGAGGGATCTGGGGAAGAGGAATCTGGGAAATAGAAATTCTGTGGATTCAGGAAGAGGAATCCTGGGGAAGAGGACTTTGGGATCCCTCTTCCCTAAATCCCTCTTCTCCAACTCCCCAGGATCCTCTGGGGATCCACTCGCCCACTACCTGTGGTGGCCTTGCTCCCTGGAGATCCCGAATTCGGGGCCCGGAACATTTGGGGATTTGGGAAGAGGAATCCTGGGGGAGAGAACTTTGGGAAGAGGGATTTAGAGAAAGGGAATCCGGGGGAATAGAGATCCTGAGGAAGAGGAATCTGGGGAAGAGGACTTTGGGAAGAGGGATCCTGTGGATTCGGGAAGAGGAATCCTGGGGAAGAGGGATCCTGGGGATTTGGGAAGAGGGATTTAGGGAAGAGGAATCTGGGGGAAAGGGATCCTGGGGATTCGGGAAGTCCTCTTCCCCAATCCCTAGGATCCTCTGGGGATCCACTCGCCCCCTACCTGTGGTGGCCTTGCTCCCCGGAGATCCCGAATTCGGCGCCCGGAACATCTGGAGCTGGGAGGCGCCGGACGGCGCCCGGTGCAAGAGGGCGGAGCAACGGATGATTGACGCCGAGGGCGCCGGCCCCTTTTTCCCGGCGTGCGTCTTGACGGCCACCAGCAGCGGAGAGCGGGAATATTCTGGAAAACACAACGCCGGATCCGGGTTCGAATCCGGATTTGAACCCGGATTCTTGGGGTTTGGGCGCAGATTCGAATCCGGATTCTTGGGGTTTTGGTCTGGGTTCGAACCCGGATTCTTGGGGTTTTGCACCAGACTTGAACCCGGATTCTTGGGGTTTTGCACTGGATTCGAATCTGGATTCTTGTGGTTTTGCACCAGATTCGAATCCGGATTCTTGGGGTTTTGCACCAGATTTGAACCCGGATTCTTGGGGTATTGTACCAGATTTGAACCCGGATTCTCGGGGTTTTGCTTCAGATTTGAACCCAGATTCTTGGGGTTTTGCATTGGATTTGAATCTGGATTCTTGGGGTTTTGCGCTGGGTTCGAACCCAGATTCTTGGGGTATTGTACCAGATTTGAACCTGGATTCTCGGGGTTTTGCTTCAGATTTGAACCCGGATTCTTGGGGTTTTGCTCCAGATTTGAATCCGGATTCTTGGGGTATTACTCCAGATTTGAACCTGGATTCTCGGGGTTTTGCTTCAGATTTGAACCCGGATTCCTGGGGTTTTGCACCGGATTCGAACCTGGATTCCTGGTGTCTCTTCCCAGATTTGAACCCAGATTCATTGGGTCTCAATCTGGATTCACTCTAGATTCAAACCCGGATTCTTGGGGTCTTGCTACACATTTGAACCCGGATTCCTGTGGTTCAGCTTCAGATTTGAACCCGGATTCCTGGGGTCCTGCACCAGATTTGAACCCAAATTTGTGGGGTTTTGCCTTGATTCGAACCCGGATTCCTGGGGTCTCTTCCCAGATTTGAACCCGGATTCATTGGGTCTCAATCTGGATTCACTCTGGATTCAAACCTGGATTCTTGGGGTCTTGCTATACATTTGAACCTGGATTCTTGGGGTTTTGCCCCAGATTCGAAACCGGATTCCTGGGGTTTTGCACCAGATTCGAATCCGGATTCTTGGGGTTTCCCCCTGGCTTTGAACCCGGGGTCTCATTCTGGATTGGAAGTCAAATTTATGGGGGTCTTGCACCGGATTCGAAGCCGGATTCATTGGGTCTCAATCTGGATTCAATCAGGATTGCAACCCGGATTCATTGGGTCTCAAAGTGGATTGCAACCCGGATTCATTGGGTCTCAAACTGGACTCCAACCCGGATTCATTGGGTCTCAAACTGGTTTCCAACCCGGATTCATTGGGTCTCAAACTGGAATCCAACCAGTTTGGGATCTGGATTCATTGGGTCTCAAACTGGATTCCAACCCGGATTCATTGGGTCTCAAACTGGAATCCAACCAGTTTGGGATCTGGATTCATTGGGCCTCAAACTGGATTCCAACCCGGATTCATTGGGTGTCAAACTGGATTCAAACCCGGATTCATTGGGTCTCAAACTGGAATCCAACCAGTTTGGGATCCGGATTCATTGGGCCTAAAACTGGACTCCAACCCGGATTCATTGGGTCTCAAACTGGATTCAAACCAGTTTGGGATCTGGATTCATTGGGTCTCAAACTGGATTCCAACCCGGATTCATTGGGTCTCAAACTGGAATCCAACTAGTTTGGGATCCGGATTCATTGGGCCTAAAACTGGACTCCAACCCGGATTCATTGGGTCTCAAACTGGATTCCTACCTGGATTCATTGGGTCTCAAACTGGATTCCAACCCGGATTCATTGGGTCTCAAACTGGATTCCAACCAGTTTGGGATCCGGATTCATTGGGTCTCAAACTGGATTCCAACCCAGATTCATTAGGTCTCAAACTGGATTCCAACCAGTTTGGGATCCGGATTCATTGGGTCTCAAACTGGATTCCAACCCGGATTCATTGGGCCTCAAACTGGATTCCAACCAGTTTGGGATCCAGATTCATTGGGCCTCAAACTGGATTCCAACCCGGATTCATTGGGTGTCAAACTGGATTCCAACCCGGATTCATTGGGTCTCAAACTGGATTCCAACCAGTTTGGGATCCGGATTCATTGGGTCTCAAAGCGGATTCCAACCCAGATTCATTGGGTCTCAAACTGGATTCCAACCAGTTTGGGATCGGGATTCATTGGGTCTCAAACTGGATTCCAACCCGGATTCATTGGGTCTCAAACTGGATTCCAACCAATTTGGGATCGGGTTTCATTGGGTCTCAAACTGGTTTCCAACCCGGATTCATTGGGTCTCAAACTGGATTCCAACCAGTTTGGGATGTGGATTCATTGGGTCTCAAACTGGATTCCAACCCGGATTCATTGGGTCTCAAACTGGATTCCAACCAGTTTGGGATCCGAATTCATTGGGCCTAAAACTGGATTCCAACCCGCATTCATTGGGTCTCAAACTGGATTCCAACCAGTTTGGGATCGGGATTCATTGGGTCTCAAACTGGATCCAAACCCGACTCCTGCTGTCTCTTCCCAGATTTGAACCTAGATTCTCGGGATCTGGCCCCGGCTTTGAGGGAAGGAGGTCGGGATCCACCCCCAGATCCCCAGGGGAAACCCCGCCCCCCCGGCCCCGGGTGCGAATCCGGTTTACTCACTGATTGGCGCGTGAAGAGCGACGTGCTCCTGGTAGGGAGTGTAGTATTTGTATTGCTTGCCGCAGAATTCGCACGTGTAGCTGCCGGTTTCTGTGGGGAGAAAAGCGGAGTAAGATCTCGGGGATCCCCCAAGGAGATCCAGCCGGATCCCCAGCAATCCCCCCGGAACCCGAGTCCCTTCCCGGATTCGAACTGGATTCTTCGAACTGGATTTCCCAGATTCGAACCCGGATTCCTGGGGTCCTGCTTCACGTTTGAACCCGGATTCTTGGGGTCTTGCACCAGATTCGAACCCGGATTCGTGGGGTTGAGCAACGGATTCGAACCCGGATTCCTGGGGTCTTGCACCAGATTTGAATCCGGATTCCTAAGATCTTGCACCAGATTCGAACCTCAGATTCTTGGGGTCTTGCCCTGGGTTCCCCCAAAGGAGATCCATCCGAACCCCTAGGGATCCCCCCGAACCCGAGTCCCTTCCCGGATTCGAACTGGATTCTTCGAACTGGATTTCCCAGATTGGAACCCGGATTCTCGGGGTTTGAACCCCGATTCGAATCCGGATTCGTGAGGTCATGTCATGGATTCCAACCCAGATTTATGGGGGTCTTATACTGGATTTGAACCCGGATTCGAATCTGGATTCCTGGGATCTTGCACCGGATTTGAACCCGGATTCCTGGGATCTTGCACTGGATTTGAATCTGGATTCTTGGGATCTTGCACCAGATTCGAACCCGGATTCAAACCCAGATTTATGGGGGTCTTGTACTGGATTTGAACCCGGATTCGAATCTGGATTCTTGGGATCTTGCACCGGATTCGAACCCGGATTCCTGGGATCTTGCACTGGATTTGAATCTGGATTCTTGGGATCTTGCACCGGATTCGAACCCGGATTCGAACCCAAATTTATGGGGGTCTTGTACTGGATTTGAAACCGGATTCTTGGGGTCTCTTTCCAGATTCAAACCCGGATTCCTGGGGTCCTGCTTCACATTTGAACCCGGATTCCTGGGGTTGAGCAACGGATTCGAACCCGGATTCCTGGGGTCTTGCACCAGATTCAAAGCCGGATTCTTGGGGTCTTGCCCTGGGTTCCCCCAAAGGAGATCCATCCGAACCCCTAGGGATCCCCCCGAACCCGAGTCCCTTCCCGGATTCGAACTGGATTCTTCGAACTGGATTTCCCAGATTCGAACCCGGATTCTCGGGGTTTGGACCCCAATTCGAATCCGGATTCGTGAGGTATTCCAACCCGGATTTATGGGGGTCTTGTACTGGATTTGAACCCGGATTTGAATCTGGATTCCTGGGATCTTGCACCAGATTTGAATCTGGATTCCTGGGATCTTGCACCGGATTTGAATCTGGATTCCTGGGATCTTACACCGGATTTGAATCTGGATTCCTGGGATCTTGCCCTGGATTTGAATCTGGATTCTTGGGATCTTGTACCGGATTCGAACCCGGATTCCTGGGATCTTGCACTGGATTTGAATCTGGATTCTTGGGATCTTGCACCGGATTCGAACCCGGATTCGAACCTGGATTCCTGGGATCTTGCACCGGATTCGAACCCGGATTCCTGGGATCTTGCACTGGATTTGAATCTGGATTCTTGGGCTCTTGCACCGGATTCGAACCCGGATTCGAACCTGGATTCCTGGGATCTTGCACCGGATTCGAACCCGGATTCCTGGGATCTTGCACTGGATTCGAATCTGGATTCTTGGGATCTTGCACCGGATTCGAACCCGGAATTTTTATTATTATTATTATTATTATTATTATTATTATTATTATTATTATTATTATTATCATTATCATTATCATTATTATTATTTTATATATTCTTATTCTTATTCTTATTTTTATTATTATTATAATATATTATTATTATTATTATTATTATTATTATTATTATTATTATTAATTATTATTTCATATCACTTATTAATGTCTATTATTTTCATATCTCTTTTTATCGATTCTTCCTGTCTTTAATATCAGTTTTTCATCTCCAATATTCTGGCCTTTAATACCTTTTAATACCTATTTTTAATACCTATTATTAATACCTATTATTATTATTATTATTATTATTATTATTATTATTATTATTATTATATTATTATAATAATAATAATAATAATATTAATATAATAATAATATTATTAATATTAATATTAATATTAATATTATTAATATTATATTATTATTATTATTATTATTATTAGTTTTAATATCTATCATCGGTGATTATCATAGCATTGAAGATCAATTACTTTTAATATCTATTACCTGTGATGAGTTTTGATACCTATTCTTTTTACTATCTGTTATTCTATATCTATTATAGATTTAATATCCATATTATTAGTAGTAGTATTATTAGTATTATGTTGTTGTCGTTGTTGTTATTATTATTGTTATTATTATATTTTTATCATTATATTTTTATTATATTTATCATTCTTATTATCATTATTATTATTATATATTTATTATATATTTATTATTATTATTATTTTATTATTATTACTATTATTATATTTTTATTATACATTATTATTATATATATATTTATTATTATTATCATTATACATTGTTATTATATTATTATTATCATATTTTTATTATATTTGTTATTATTATTATCATTATTATTATCATCATCATTATTATTATTATATATTTATTATTGTTATTGTTATTATTATATATTTATTATTATTATTATTATTGTTATTATTATATATTTATTATATATTTATTATTATTATTATTTTATTATTATTACTATTATTATATTTTTATTATACATTATTATTATTATATATTTATTATTATTATTATCATTATACATTATTATTATATTATTATTATATATTTATTATTATTATTATTATTATTATTATTATATATTTATTATTGTTATTATTATATTTTTATTATACATTATTATTATTATTATTATTAATTTATTTTTATTTATTATTATTATTATTATATTTATTATTGTTATTATATTTTTATTACACATTATTATTATTATTATTATGATTATTCCACTCTCTTTCTCTCTTTTCCCAGAACATTTTCTTAGTCAAACAGATCCCGCCCTCCGGATCTCCCCACCCTTCCAGATCCCGCCTAGCCTTGAATAGATTCCAGGAAGGGATCCGGCCGGTGCGGAGGAAAGCCGGCGGATCCCTCAAGCCGGATCCCCGGAATCTCGTACTTGGACCAATCTTCTGGAACGGTTCCGGATCCTCTTCCTTCACCTCGTCTTTGGCCACCAGGGATTGGTCATAGGGATCTGGAAGAGAAGAGCAGGGTGTGACGTTCCGGATCCCGGGATCTCCAGATCTCCGGAACGCCCTTCCACTCCACCCTGTTCTGGATCCCGACCTGCTTGAACGGATCCTCCCGCGTTACGGATCCTGACCCCTTCAAATGGATCCCGGCCCGACCGCGCTGGATCCTCCCATCGTTCCAGATCCCGGCCCATCCACATAGATCCTCCATGCGTTCCGGATCCCGACCCAGGAAAGTGGATCATGGCCCGTCCGCATGGATCCTCCCCGTGTTCCGGATCCCAACCCGTTTGAACGGATCCTCCCAGCGTTCCAGATCCCAGCCTTCCGCCTGGATCCTCCCAGTGCTCCGGATCCCGCCTGCCTAGCCAGATCCTCCCGGCATTCCAGATCCCGACCTGTCTGAACGGATCCTCCCAGCGTTCTGGATCCCAGCCCGTCGGCATGGATCCTCCAGATCCCCGTTTCCCCAGCTGTCCCGGCGGCGGGAAAACCACCCCGGGAAAGGGATCTTGGGAGCGATCAGACTCGGGATCCAGTCCCACAGGATCTCCTGGGGATCCAAATCCAGACAAAGAAATCATTTCCTGGGATCGCTTCTGGAATGCCGGAGGGAACCGGGACGCAGGGAGGACCCGGAGCGGCGACGGGGGATCCGGTGGATCCCTGGCGATCTACTCACCGTCGACCGCGTGGAGATCGCGGTGCTCCTGGAAGCAACTGTAGTATTTGTACTTCTTCCCGCAAATGTCGCAGGTGTAGCGGAAGTTGTCTGGCGGGATCAGGGGAGAAAGAGATTCAGCGGATTCCCAGGAGATCCCTCCCTCCAAAGAGATCCGGTAATAATAATCCTAAATACTATTAATAATAATTATTATAACTATTATTAATATTAATATTATTTAATAGGCTGCCCCTCTGGAAAGGAAGAGATTCAGCGGATTCCCAGGAGATCCACCCCTCAAAAGAGATCCAGTGGTAATAATAATCCTAAATACTATTAATAATAATTCCTATAACTATTATTAATATTAATATTATTTAATAGGCTGCCCCTCTGGAAAGGAAGAGATTCGGCGGATTCCCAGGAGATCCCTCCCTCCAAAGAGATCCGGTAATAATAATAATAATAATAATAATAATAATAATAATAATAATAATAATAATATCAACAATAATTACTAATATTAATAATAATTTATTGTTTATTGTTAATAATAATAATAATTATTAGTTGATATTATTAGTTATTATTATTATTAACAATAAACGCTCACTATATTAGTAATAAATGATAATATTGATAAATGCTATTAATAATAATTCCTATAACTATCATTAATATGAATAATATTTAATAGGCTGCCCATCTGGAAAGAAAGAGATTCGGCGGATTCCCAGGAGATCCCCCCAAAGAGAGATCCCATAATAATAATAATAATAATAATAATAATAATAATAATAATAATAATAATAATATCAACAAATAATAATTACTATTATTATTATTCTTATTAACCATAAACGCTCACTATATTAGTAATAAATGATAATATTGATAAATACTATTAATAATAACTATCATTAATATGAATAATATTTAATAGGCTGCCCATCTGGAAAGAAAGAGATCCGGCGGATTCCCAGGAGATTCCCCCCTCAAAAGAGATCCGGCAATAATAATAATAGTAATAGTAACAGTAATAATAATAATAATAATAATAATAATAATAATAATAATAAATATAATAGTAAGAATAATAATTATTATTAGCAATAATTATTACTACTAAATAATATTAACAACTAGCATTATCAATACTGAAAACTCATATTATTAATATGAGCAACTAATAATATTAAAAATAAATTCATATTTTGAATTTTCATATTGAAATAGACGATTAGTTTGCCAGCAGCTGGGCAGGATTATTAATATTATATATTAATAATATTGTTTTTTTAATATTAATAATAATTTATTATAACAACAACAATTTACCATTAATTACTGTTGTTATAATAAATTATTATTAATATTATATTTCAATTATTAACATTTTCATTGATGCTATTAATACAAAGATTAATATCAATAATAACGATAACGGTATGTTTAGATTTATTAATACTAATAATAATAAGAAAGTAATAGCTCAGATTATTACTCTTCTTATTAATATTAACCATAAAGGCAAACTATATTAGGATAATATAGTTAATAAAGGATAATATTGATCAATATAACTCTTTGGAATTCATAAGAATAAATATTCGGAATGAATAATTAAGAAGGATTATTAGGAATTAGGAATTAATAAGAACGCCCGATTGATAATAAGAACGTTTATTGGAAGAATATTCCTTGGGAATAATAATAATAATAATAATAATAATAATAATAGATAATAATAATAATAATAATAATAATAATAATAATAATAATAATAATAATTGATAATAATAATAATAATAATAATAATAGTATTAACTATTAATACTATTATTATCAACAACTAATAATTACTATAATTATTATTAACAATAAACACTAACGATATTAGTAATCATTGATCATATTGATAAATACGATTAATAATAATGATCTTAATAGTATTAATACTATTAATAATAATGATCGTTCACATTCACCATTCATGAAGAATGAATAATAATGATCGTTAATATTCACCATATTTAATATGCTGCCCCGCCTGGAAAGAAATATTGATCATAATAATAACAATTTAAGATTAATATTGGTAATGAGAACAATTTAGGGGTTTCCTGATTAGCAAAGATTGCTCTTTCGCGGTTGGAAAAATGTAAATATTGGGAATTAATAAGAATAAATATTCAGAATTCGTCATTAGTAAGGATTATTAAGAATTAATAAGAACTCCTGATTGATAATAATAAGGTTTATGGGAAGAATACTTACTTCCTTGGGAATAATAATAATAATAATAATAATAGATAATAATAGTAATAATAATAATAGTATTAACTATTAATACTATTAATACTATTATTATCAACAACTAATAATTACTATAATTATTATTAACAATAAGGTTTATGGGAAGAATACTTACTTCCTTGGGATACGCCTTCGCCCGACGCCACTTCCGTGTCTAGGAGGGAAATAATATGAATATTAATTAATTAATATTAATAATATGATGATTCATACGATTAATATTCATACGCTTAATCATCGTCACGTAATAAACGCCAGAATGAAGATTAATCGTCATAAACGAGAGCCGGAATGAATATAGATATATATATAATACAAACACATATATATACGTCAAAACGATTAAATATAATTAATATCGGACCCATAATTAAATATTGGCTAATAATATGTATTAATTGCCTAATAATTGAGCGTTCCTTCTTCATGGAGGGAAAAACGATGAAAGATTTGATGTAAGAAACGGATCTGAAAATACGACCTAAGGGATCTATTAAAAAATTAGTACAATAATAATAAATAATAAATTAATAAATAATATATTTTTTTTAAGGAAAAAAATAATAATAATAAAGGAAACGTTTAAAAACGTTGTAAGAGAACAATTAATTAATAAATTTAAAAAAAAAAAATAAAGGAAAATTTTAATAGATCTATTCTGGATTTCCTTCTGGATTTCTATTAAAATTTTATAAAAACAATAAACAATAAATTAATCAATATTTTTTATTTCACTTATTAATTGGCTCATTATTTTCATTTTTCGTTTCATTTCGTTTATGAATGGGCTAATAACCGACCGTTCCTTATTCCTTCTTTCCTTTATTAGTTGGCTAATAATTTTTCTTTCATGTATTAATTCATTACTAATATTATTAATAGTAGACTAATATTGCATTCATTCCTTCATTCTATTAACCTTGGGTATTAATATTAGCAATTGATTAATTAATCGGGACTCGAACCCGTTACCTCGGCTAATAATTTTTATTTTTTGTTTTATTTCATTTATTAATTGGCTAATAACCGACCGTTCCTTATTCCTTCTTTCATTTATTAATTGGCTAATAATTTTTCTTTCATTTATTAATTGGCTAACAATTTTTATGTCATTTATTAATTGGCTAATTATTTTTATTTTTTGTTTTATTTCATTTATTAATTGGCTAATAACCGACCGTTCCTTAGTCCTTCTTTCATTTATTAGTTGGCTAACAATTTTTCTTTCATTTATTAATTGGCTAATAATTTTTATTTCACTGATTAATTGGCTAATACTTTTTATTTTTCGTTTCATTTCATTTCTTAATTGGCTAATAACCGACCGTTCCTTATTCCTTCTTTCATTTATTAATTGGCTAATAATTTTTATTTCATTTATTAATTGGCCAATTATTTTTATTTTTTGTTCTATTTCATTTCATTTATTAATTGGCTAATAATTATTATTATTTTTATTTCATTTCATTTCATTTCATTTATGAATTGGCTAATAACTGACTGTTCCTTATTCCTTCTTTCATTTATTAATTGGCTAATAATTCTTATTTCATATATTAATTGGCTAATTATTTTTATTTCATTTATTAATTGGCTAACAATTTTTATGTCATTTATTAATTGGCTAATTATTTTTATTTTTTGTTTTATTTCATTTATTAATTGGCTAATAACCGACCGTTCCTTATTCCTTCTTTCATTTATTAGTTGGCTAACAATTTTTCTTTCATTTATTAATTGGCTAATAATTCTTATTTCATTTATTAATTGGCTAATTATTTTCATTTTTTGTTTCATTTCATTTATTAATTGGCTAATAACCGACCGTTCCTTATTCCTTCTTTCATTTATTAGTTGGCTAACAATTTTTCTTTCATTTATTAATTGGCTAATAATTTTCATTTCATTGATTAATTGGCTAATTATTTTTATTACATTTATGAATTGGCTAATAATTTTTATGTTTTATTTTATTTTATTTCATTTATGAATTGGCTAGCAATTTTTATGTCATTTATTAATTGGCTAATTATTTTTATTTTATTTTATTTCATTGACGAATTGGCTAATAACCGATCGTTCCTTATTCCTTCTTTCCTTTATTAATTGGCTAATAATTCTTATTTCATTTATGAATTGGCTAATAATTTTTATGTTTTATTTTATTTCATTTATTAATTGGCTAATTATTTTTTATTTCATTTATGAATTGGCTAATTATTTTTTATTTTTTATTTCATTCCATTCCATTTATGAATTGGCTAACAATTTTTATTTCATTTATGAATTGGCTAATTATTTTCATTTTTTGTTTCATTTCATTTATTAATTGGCTAATAACCGACCGTTCCTTATTCCTTCTTTCATTTATTAGTTGGCTAACCATTTTTCTTTCATTGATTAATTGGCTAATAATTTTTATTTCATTTATTAATTGGCTGATTATTTTCATTTTTTGTTTCATTTCATTTATTAATTGGCTAATAACCGACCGTTCCTTATTCCTTCTTTCCTTTATTAATTGGCTAATAATTCTTATTTCATTTATGAATTGGCTAACTATTTTTATTTCATTTATGAATTGGCTAATTATTTTCATTTTTTGTTTCATTTCATTTATTAATTGGCTAATAACCGACCGTTCCTTATTCCTTCTTTCCTTTATTAGTTGGCTAATAATTTTTCTTTCATGTATTAATTCATTATTAATATTATTAATAGTAGACTAATATTGCATTCATTCCTTCATTCTATTAATCTTGGGTATTAATATTAGCGATTGATTGATTGATTAATTAATCGGGACTCGAACCCGTTACCTCGGCTAATAATTTTTATTTTTTGTTTTATTTCATTTATTAATTGGCTAATAACCGACCGTTCCTTATTCCTTCTTTCATTTATTAATTGGCTAATAATTTTTCTTTCATTTATTAATTGGCTAATAATTTTTATTTCATTTATTAATTGGCTAATTATTTTCATTTTTTGTTTCATTTCATTTATTAATTGGCTAATAACCGACCGTTCCTTATTCCTTCTTTCATTTATTAGTTGGCTAACAATTTTTCTTTCATTTATTAATTGGCTAATAATTTTCATTTCATTGATTAATTGGCTAATTATTTTTATTACATTTATGAATTGGCTAATAATTTTTATGTTTTATTTTATTTTATTTCATTTATGAATTGGCTAGCAATTTTTATGTCATTTATTAATTGGCTAATTATTTTTATTTTATTTTATTTCTTTGACGAATTGGCTAATAACCGACCGTTCCTTATTCCTTCTTTCATTTATTAATTGGCTAATAATTCTTATTTCATTTATGAATTGGCTAATAATTTTTATGTTTTGTTTTATTTCATTTCATTTATTAATTGGCTGACAATTTTTTATTTCATTTATTAATTGGCTAATTATTTTTTATGTTTTATTTCATTCAATTCCATTTATGAATTGGCTAACAATTTTTATTTCATTTATGAATTGGCTAATAATTTTCATTTTTTGTTTCATTTCATTTATTAATTGGCTAATAACCGACCGTTCCTTATTCCTTCTTTCATTTATTAGTTGGCTAACCATTTTTCTTTCATTGATTAATTGGCTAATAATTTTTATTTCATTTATTAATTGGCTGATTATTTTCATTTTTTGTTTCATTTCATTTATTAATTGGCTAATAACCGACCGTTCCTTATTCCTTCTTTCCTTTATTAATTGGCTAATAATTCTTATTTCATTTATGAATTGGCTATTTTTATTTCATTTATGAATTGGCTAATTATTTTCATTTTTTGTTTCATTTCATTTATTAATTGGCTAATAACCGACCGTTCCTTATTCCTTCTTTCCTTTATTAGTTGGCTAATAATTTTTCTTTCATGTATTAATTCATTATTAATATTATTAATAGTAGACTAATATTGCATTCATTCCTTCATTCTATTAATCTTGGGTATTAATATTAGCGATTGATTGATTGATTAATTAATCGGGACTCGAACCCGTTACCTCGGCTAATAATTTTTATTTTTTGTTTTATTTCATTTATTAATTGGCTAATAACCGACCGTTCCTTATTCCTTCTTTCATTTATTAATTGGCTAATAATTTTTCTTTCATTTATTAATTGGCTAATAATTTTTATTTCATTTATTAATTGGCTAATTATTTTCATTTTTTGTTTCATTTCATTTATTAATTGGCTAATAACCGACCGTTCCTTATTCCTTCTTTCATTTATTAGTTGGCTAACAATTTTTCTTTCATTTATTAATTGGCTAATAATTTTCATTTCATTGATTAATTGGCTAATTATTTTTATTACATTTATGAATTGGCTAATAATTTTTATGTTTTATTTTATTTTATTTCATTTATGAATTGGCTAGCAATTTTTATGTCATTTATTAATTGGCTGATTATTTTCATTTTTTGTTTCATTTCATTTATTAATTGGCTAATAACCGATCGTTCCTTATTCCTTCTTTCATTTATTAATTGGCTAATTATTTTTTATTTCATTTATGAATTGGCTAATTATTTTTTATTTTTTATTTCATTCCATTCCATTTATGAATTGGCTAATAATTTTTATTTCATGTATTAATTCATTATTATATTAATATTAGACTAATATTGCATTCATTCCTTCATTCTATTAATCTTGGGTATTAATATTAGCGATTGATTAATTAATCGGGACTCGAACCCGTTACCTCGGTGCGCCCGGACGTGAGTCTGGAAGCAGTTGTAATACTTGTACTTCTTGCCGCAGATCCCGCACTCGTAGGAGCCTGGAAGGGAAGTCAAACCGGAGTCAAACCGGTTTCGAACCAGATGCAAACTGGATTCGAACCGGATTCCAATCGGTTTCCTCCTCCTAGAAACTGGGGATTTGAACCCGGATTCGAAGCCGTTTCCTCCTCCTGTGAACTGGGGATTTGAACCCGGAACCCCGGACTCGAACCAGATTCAAACCGGATTCAAACCGGATTCGAACTGGATTCAAATCAGTTTCCTCCTCCTAATACTGGGGATTTGAACCCGGATTTGAATCAGTTTATTCCTCCTAGGATTAGGGATTTGAACCCGGAATCAGACTTGAACCGGGAATCCCCAACTCAAACCGGATTCAAACCGGATTCAAACCGGATTCAAACCGGATTCCAATCGGTTTCCTCCGCCTAGAAACTGGGGATTTGAACCTGGATTCGAGCCAGTTTATTCCTCCTAGGATTGGGGATTTGAACCCGGAACCCCAGACTCAAACCAGATTCGAACCGGATTCCAAACCAGTTTCTCCTCCTAGAAACCAGGGATTTGAACCCGGAACCCCAGACTTGAACCAGATTCGAACCGGATTCCAATCGGTTTCCTCCTCCTAGAAACTGGGGATCTGAACCCGGATTCGAACCAGTTTATTCCTCCTAGGATTGGGGATTTGAACCCGGAACCCCAGACTTGAACCAGATTCAAACCGGATTCGAACTGGATTCAAATCAGTTTCCTCCTCCTAGAAACTGGGGATTTGAACCCGGATTCGAACCAGTTTATTCCTCCTAGGATTGGGGATTTGAACCCGGAACCCCAGACTTGAACCAGATTCAAACCGGATTCCAAACCAGTTTCTCCTCCTAGAAACCGGGGATTTGAATCCGGAACCCCAGACTTGAACCCGGAATCCCAGACTTGAACTGGATTCGAACCGGATTCTTCCTCCTAAGACCAAGGATTTGAACCCGGAACCCCAGACTTGAACCAGATTCGAACCGGATTCCAATCGGTTTCCTCCTCCTAGAAACTGGGGATTTGAACCCGGATTCGAGCCAGTTTATTCCTCCTATGATTGGGGATTTGAACCCGGAACCCCAGACTTGAACCAGATTCAAACCGGATTCAAACCGGATTCGAACTGGATTCCAATCAGTTTCCTCCTCCTAATACTGGGGATTTGAACCCGGATTCGAATCAGTTTATTCCTCCTAGGATTGGAGATTTGAACCCGGAATCAGACTTGAACCGGGAATCCCCAACTCAAACCGGATTTGAACCAGATTTGAATCAGTTTCCTCCTCCTAATACTGGGGATTTGAACCCGGATTGGAACCAGTTTCCTCCTCCTAGGATTGGGGATTTGAACCCGGAACCCCAGACTTGAACCAGATTTGAACTGGATTCCAATCCTCCGCCTAGAAACTGGGGATTTGAACCCGGATTCGAACCAGTTTCCTCCTCCTAGGATAGGGGATTTGAACCCGGAACACCAGACTTGAACCAGATTCGAACCGGATTCGAACCGGATTCCAATCGGTTTCCTCCTCCTAGGATAGGGGATTTGAACCCAGATTCAAACCAGTTTCCTCCTCCTGTGAACTGGGGATTTGAACCCGGACTCAAACTGGATTCGAACCGGATTCAAATCCGTTTCCTCCTCCTAGAAATTCCAAGAAACTGGGGATTCGAACCCGGAATCCCAGACTTGAACTGGATTCGAACCAGATTCAAATCAGTTTCCTCCTCCTAGGATTGGGGATTTGAACCCGGAACCCCAGACTTGAACCGGATTTGACCCCGGATTCAAACCAGGCTTAAACCGGATTTGAACCCAGATTCGAACCAGATTTAAACCGGATTTGAACCCAGATTCAAACCTGAATTGAATCGGATTCAAACCCGGATTCAAACCAGACTTGAACCCGGATTCGAACCAGACTGGAACTGGATTTGAACCCGGATTCAAATCAGACTTGAACCGGATTTGAACCCGGATTCGAACCAGACTTAAACCAGATTTGAACCAGACTGGAACCCGGATTCAAACCAGACTTGAATCAGATTTGAACCCGGATTCGAACCAGATTTAAACCGGATTTGAACCAGACTGGAACCGGATTTGAACCCGGATTCAAACCAGATTCAAACCGGATTTGAACCCGGATCCAAACCAGACTTAAACCGGATTTGAACCCAGATTTGAACCAGACTTAAACCGGATTTGAACCCGGATTCGAACCAGATTTGAACCGGATTTGAACCTGGATTCAAACCATAAGCCAGACCCCCAACAAAAGGGTCCCCTGACCCCCAACAAAAGGGGACCCTGACCCCTAACCAGTAGGATCCCTTGACCCCTAACCAAAAGTCTCCCTGACCCCCAACCCGCTCCGCCCCAAAGAAAAAAGGGGTCCCCTGACCCCCAACCCAAAGGGCCCCTGACCCCAAACCTAAAGATTCCCCCCGTTTCCCTGACCCCCAACCAAAAGGGTCCCAGTGACCCCTAACTGAAAGGGGCCCCCCAGTTTCCCCTGACCCCTAACCAAAAGGGTCCCCTGACCCCTAACCAGAAGAGTCCCCTGACCCCTAACTTAAAAGGGCCCCCAGTTTCCCTGACCCCTAACCAAAAGGGTCCCCTGACCCCTAACCAGAAGAGTCCCCTGACCCCTAACTGAAAGGGGCTCCCAGTTTCCCTGACCCCTAACCAAAAGTGCCCCTGACCCCTAACCAGAAGAGTCCCCTGACCCCTAACTGAAAGGGGCTCCCAGTTTCCCTGACCCCTAACCAAAAGGGTCCCCTGACCCCTAACCAGAAGAGTCCCCTGACCCCTAACCCAACGTTTCCACAACCCCCAACCGACTCTGCCCCACAGAAAATAGGGGTCGCATCACCCACCCACCAAAGGGTCCCCCTGACCCATAAGCGACCCCCAACTGACTGCCCCACAGAAAATAGGGGTCGTGTCACCCACCCACCAAAAGGCTCCCCTGAACCCCAACCCAAAGGGTCCCCCCAGTTTCCCTGACCCCCAACCCAAAGGATTCCCCTGACCCCCAACCAAAAGGCCCCCCTGACCCATAACCAACCCCCAACCGACTGCCCCACAGAAAAAGGGGTCGCACCACCCACCCACCAATAGGCTCCCCTGACCCCAAACCAAAAGGGCCCCTCTGACCCCTAACCAAACCTTTCCCCGACCCCCAACCGACTCTGCCCCACAGAAAATAGAGGTCGCGCCACCCACCTCGCTTACTCAGGCTCTGCTGGCTGCGGACCCCCCACTTTCCCCCTGACCCCCAACCCATAGGGCCCCCGACCCCTAAGCAAACCTTTCCCCGACCCCCAACCTCTTCCCTGACCCCCAACCCGCTCCGCCCCACAGAAAATAGGGGTCGCACCTAGCTTACCCAGGCTCTGCTGGCTGCCGACCCCCCACTTTCCCCCTGACCCCCAACCCATAGGGCCCTGGACCCCTAACCAAACCTCTCCCCGGCCCCCAAGCTCTTCCCTGACCCCCAAGCCACTCCGCCCCACAGAAAAAAGGGGTCGCGCCACCCACCCACCAAAAGGATCCCCTGACCCCCAACCCAAAGGGTCCCCCTGACCCCTAAGCAAACGTTTCGCTGACCCCCAACCGCCTCCGCCCCACAGAAAAAAGGGGTCACGCCACACACCCAATAAAAGGGTCCCCTGACCCCAAACCAGAAGGGCCCCCGACCCCCAACAAGAGTCCCCTGACCCCCAACAAAAGGGCCACCGGACCCCCAATGAAAGGGGTCCCTGACCCCTAACTAAAAGGGTCCCTGACCCCCAACAAAAGGGTCCCCTGACCCCAAACCAGAAGGGTCCCCCTGACCCCTAACCAAAAGGGCCCCCGACCCCCAACAAAAGAGCCGCCTGACCCCCAACAAGAGTCCCCTGACCCCTAACTAAAAGGGTCCCTGACCCCCAACAAAAGGGTCCCCTGACCCCTAACCCCGTTTCCCCCAACCTCGAACCCAAAGGATACCCCTAACCCCAAAGGGCCCCCCGACCCCCAAGATTCACCCCACTTTCCCTGCCCCCCAACCGCCCCCGCCCCACAGAAAATAGGGGTCGCACCCAGCTTACCCAGCGTCTGCTGGCTGCGGACCCCCCACTTCCCCCCTGACCCCCAACAAAAGGCTCCCCCGACCCCCAACCAAACCTCTCCCCGACCCCCAAGCTCTTCCCTGACCCCCAAGCCGCTCCGCCCCACAGAAAATAGGGGTCGCACCTAGCTTATCCAGCCTTTGCTGGCTGCGGACCCCCCACTTTCCCCCTGACCCCCAACAAAAGGCTCCCCCGACCCCTAACCAAACCTCTCCCCGACCCCCAAGCTCTTCCCTGACCCCCAAGCCGCTCCGCCCCACAGAAAATAGGGGTCGCACCTAGCTTACCCAGCGTCTGCTGGCTGCGGACTCCCCCCAGGACGACGCAGATCTCGGCTGGGGCTGCCCCACGGCCCCCTTTGCGGGGCTCCGTGGGGCCGCCGTGGGGCCAGGCGAAGTCGTCGGGGGTCTCGGTCTTGACGGTAACTTGGGGGGCAGAGGGCGGGGCCTCCTCGCTGGGCGGGGCCGAGTCGGAGGCCGGCGAATCGGAGCCCGGCATGGCGGCGGCCGAGGGGGGCGGGTCTCTGTGGGGCAGAGAAAGGGGTCAGTGGGGCAGAGCGGAGGGGGAATGGGGGTCTGAACTGGGAAAATGGGGACTGGGAGACTGGGAATGTGGGTCTTTAATGGGGGACTGGGAGTGTGGGGCTGGGAGACTGGGAATGGGGGCAGACCAGACTGGGAATGTGGGGCAGAGACTGGGAATGGGGCTTTTATTGGGAGTGTGGGGCTGGGAGACTGGGAATGGGGGCAGACCAGACTGGGAATGTGGGGCAGAGACTGGGAATGGGGCTTTTATTGGGAGTGTGGGACTGGGAGACTGGGAATGGGGGGCTAGGACTGGGAATGGGGGTCTTTAATGGGGGACTGGGAGTGTGGGGCTGGGGCTGGGTCTTTTAATGGGGGACTGGGAGTGTGGGGCAGACAGACTGGAAATGGGGGGCAGACTGGGAATGGGGGGCAGACCAATGTGGGGCAGGGACTGGGAATGGGGGGCTGGGAGACTGGGAATGGGGGGCTGGGAGACTGGGAGTGTGGGGCTGGGACTGGGAATGTGGGTCTTTAATGGGCGACTGGGAGTGTGGGGCTGAGACTGGGAATGTGGGTCTTTAATGGGGGTCTGGGAGCGTGGGGCTGGGACTGGGAATGTGGGTCTTTAATGGGGGACTGGGAGTGTGGGGCTGGGACTGGGAATGTGGGTCTTTAATGGGAGACTGGGAGTGTGGGGCTGGGACTGGGAATGTGGGTCTTTAATGGGGACTGGGAGTGTGGGGCTGGGAGACTAGGAATGGGGGTCTTTAATGGGGGACTGGGAGTGTGGGGCTGGGACTGGGAATGTGGGTCTTTAATGGGGGACTGGGAGTGTGGGGATGGGACTGGGATGTGGGTCTTTAATGGGGGACTGGGAGTGTGGGGCTGGGAGACTGGGAATGTGGGGCTAGGACTGGGAAAGGGGGCCTTTAATGGGGGACTGGGAGCGTGGGGCTGGGACTGGGATGTGGGTCTTTAATGGGGGACTGGGAGTGTGGGGCTGGGACTGGGTCTTTAATGGGAGACTGGGAGTGTGGGGCTGGGAGACTGGGAATGGGGGGCAGACCAGACTGGGAATGGGGGTCTTTTAATGGGAGACTGGAAGTGTGGGGCTGGGAGACTGGGAATGGGGGGCAGACCAGACTGGGAATGTGGTTTTTAATGGGGGTGTTTAATGGGAAACTGGGAATTGGGGACTGGGAGACTGGGAATGTGGGTCTTTAATGGGGAACTGGGAGTGTGGGGCTGGGAGACTGGGAATGGGGGTCTTTAATGGGAGACTGGGAGTGTGGGGCTGGGAGACTGGGAATGGGGCGCAGACTGGGAATAGGGGGCAGGGACTGGGAATGGGGCTTTTAATGGGAGACTGGGAATGGGGGTCTTTTAATGGGAGACTGGAAGTGTGGGGCTGGGAGACTGGGAATGGGGGGCTTAATTGGAGACTTGGACTGGGAAACTGGGGGTCTTTTAATGGGGGACTGGGAGTGTGGGGCTGGGAGACTGGGAATGGGGCGCTGACTGGGAATAGGGGGCAGACTGGGAATGGGGGGCAGGGACTGGAAATGGGGCTTTTAATGGGAGACTGGGAATGGGGGTCTTTTAATGGGAGACTGGAAGTGTGGGGCTGGGAGACTGGGAATGGGGGGCTGGGGGTCTTTAATGGGGGACTGGGAGTGTGGGGCTGGGAGACTGGGAATGGGGGGCTTAATTGGAGACTTGGACTGGGAAACTGGGGGTCTTTTAATGGGGGACTGGGAGTGTGGGGCTGGGAGACTGGGAATGGGGGGCAGACTAGACTGGGAATGTGGGGCAGGGACTGGGAATGGGGTTTTTTAATGGGGGTGTTTAATGGGAAACTGGGGACTGGGAGACTGGGAATGTGGGTCTTTAATGGGGGACTGGGAGTGTGGGGCTGGGACTGGGAATGTGGGTCTTTAATGGGGGACTGGGAGTGTGGGGCAGGGAGACTGGGAATGTGGGGCAGGGAGACTGGGAAAGGGTCTTTTAATGGGAGAAAGGGACTGGGAATGGGGGTCTTTAATGGGGGACTGGGAATGGAGGACTGGGAGACTGGGAATGTGGGGCAGGGAGACTGGGAATGGGGGTCCTTTAATGGGAGACTGGGGGACTTGGACTGGGAATAGGATACTGGGAGACTGGGTATGGGGGGCAGAGAGACTGGGAAAGGGGGACTTGGACTGGGAATGGGATACTGGGAGACTGGGTATGGGGGGCAGAGAGACTGGGAATGGGCTACTGGGAATGCTGGACTGGGACTGGGAGACTGGGACTGGGAGCCTTTGAATTATAATAATAATAATAATAATAATGTAGTAATAATAATAATATAATAATAATATAATAATAAAATGTAATAATAATGTAATAACATAATAATGCAATAATATAATATAATACTAATGTAATAATAATATAATAATAACATAGTAATAGTATTATAATAGTAATAATAATGATAATAATATAATAATAATATAATAATGTAATAATAATAATAATAATAATAATAATAATATGTTTGTTGTAATTTTGGTTGCCACGACTACGATTTTGCTTGTTGCTTTGTAGTTGCTGCCATTAATATTATTATTATTATTATTATTTATTAATTACCATTACTATTATTAATCGTTATTATCGTTATCAACAATATTTTATCGTTATTAATACCTGCTGGCGGAAGCTCTTTTGCCAACACTGCTGACGCTGCCTTCGGCCTGTGGAAAATAAAAATAAATATTAATATTAATAATACTAATAATATTTGGAACCAGGGTTAGAAACTCAGATATATTGCCATTAATAATAATAATAATAATAACAATATTTGAAACCAGGGTTTGTAACTGATATATTGCCATTAATAATTATAATAATACTAATAATATTTGAAACCAGGGTTAGTAACTGATATATTGCCATTAATAATAATAATAATAATAATAATAATAATAATAATATTTGAAACCAGGGTTAGTAACTGATATATTGCCATTAATAATAATAATAATACTAATAATATTTGAAACCAGGGTTAGTAACTGATATATTGCCATTAATAATTATAATAATACTAATAATATTTGAAACCAGGGTTAGTAACTGATATATTGCCATTAATAATAATAATAATACTAATAATATTTGAAACCAGGGTTAGTAACTGATATATTGCCATTAATAATAATAATAATACTAATAATATTTGAAACCAGGGTTAGTAACTGATATATTGCCATTAATAATAATAATAATAATACTAATAATATTTGAAACCAGGGTTAGTAACTGATATATTGCCATTAATAATAATAATAATAATAATAATAATAATAATAATATTTGAAACCAGGGTTAGTAACTGATATATTGCCATTAATAATAATAATAATACTAATAATATTTGAAACCAGGGTTAGTAACTGATATATTGCCATTAATAATAATAATAATAATAATACTAATAATATTTGAAACCAGGGTTAGTAACTGATATATTGCCATTAATAATAATAATACTAATAATATTTGAAACCAGGGTTAGTAACTGATATATTGCCATTAACAATAATAATAATAATAATAATAATAATAATAATAATAATAACAATATTTGAAACCAGGGTTAGAAACCTGGATATATTGCCATTAATAATAATAATAATAATAATAATAATATTTGAAACCAAGTTTAGAAACTCAGATTTATTGCCATTAATAATAATATTTGAAACCAGGGTTAGAAACTAAGATATATTGCCATTAATAATACTAATAATAATAATATTGGAAACCAGGGTTAGAAACTCAGATCTCTTGCTGTTATTAATAATAATAATACTAATATTGGAAACCAGGGTTAGAAACTCTGATATATTGCCATTATTATTATTATTATTATTAGAAACCAGAGTTAGAAACTCAGATCTCTTGCCATTAATAATAATAATAGTAATAATGATTGAAACCAGGGTTAGTAACTGATATATTGCTATTAATAATAATAAAAATATTGGAAACCAGGGTTAGAAACTCAGATCTCTTGCCATTATTATTATTATTATTATTATTATTAATATTTTAAACCAGGGTTAGAAACCAGGGTTAGAACCTCAGATATATAGCTATTATTATTATTATTAACCAGGGTTAGAAACCGAGATATATTGACATTAATAAAAATAATAATATTTGAAACCAGGGTTAGAAACTCAGAGCTCTTGCCATTAATAATAATAATAATAATAATAATAATAGAAACCAGGGTTAGAAACGGAGAAATATTGTCATTATTATTATTATTGTTATTATTATTATTAGAAA
>NC_138535.1:5447832-5472832 GCF_964234715.1 Podarcis melisellensis | reverse complement strand
TTCGTTAGCCGGCCATCTTGGAATTCCAGTTTTATTTTATTTTTTATTTCATTTTCCCCCCTGCATTTCTTCCCCCCAAAATCAAATAAAAATTCAATATTTTCCTTTAATTTCATTTATTTGCCCTTCGTTCCTCCGTTTCCTCCGATCTCTCTCTCTCTTTTTGCAGATTTTAGGTGAATTAAAAAAGAAATGAATGCAAAAGGGAAAAAGGAGGGGGAGGAAAAAGGGAGGAGGGAGAAGGGAGGAAAAAAAGGAAATTTTTTCGGATGCAAAATGGCCTGGTTTGCATTTAAATTAATGGAGAAGGGGGATTTTTAATGAGATTTCTTTTGCAAAAAAAAGAGAATAAAATAGAAAAAAATCCCATTTGCATGGAAGAGAAAGGGGGATTTTTAATGAGATTTCTTTTGCAAAAAAAGGAGAAAAAAATAGAATAAAATCCCGTTTGCATGGAAGAGAAAGGGGGATTTTTAATGAGATTTCTTTTGCAAAAAAAGAGAATAAAATAGAATAAAATCCCGTTTGCATGGAAGAGAAAGGGGGATTTTTAATGAGATTTATTTTGCAAAAAAAGGAGAATAAAATAGAATAAAATCCCGTTTGCATGGAAGAGAAAGGGGGATTTTTAATGAGATTTCTTTTGCAAAAAAAGGAGAATAAAATAGAATAAAATCCCGTTTGCATGGAAGAGAAAGGGGGATTTTTAATGAGATTTCTTTTGCAAAAAAAGAGAATAAAATAGAAAAAAATCCCATTTGCATGGAAGAGAAAGGGGGATTTTTAATGAGATTTATTTTGCAAAAAAAGGAGAATAAAATAGAATAAAATCCCGTTTGCATGGAAGAGAAAGGGGGATTTTTAATGAGATTTCTTTTGCAAAAAAAAGAGAATAAAATAGAATAAAATCCCGTTTGCATGGAAGAGAAAGGAGGTTTTGCAAAGAATAAAATAGAATAAATTCCAAGCAAATCCTGTTTGCATTGAAGGGAAAAGAGATTCGGAAAGGCAATGATTTTGCACAAATAAAATAGAATTAAAATAGAATAAAATCGGTTTTTGCATGCAGAATTCGCCCCAGGGAGCACTGGGAAGGTTTGCAATAATTGCAATTAAAAAATAGGAATAATTGCAATTAAAAATAGGAATTAAAGGAAGGTTTTCAGGCTGCATTGGGAAGGACTGCAAGGGAAGAATCGAGATTAAAAAATAGGAATAATTGCAATTAAAAATAGGAATTAAAGGTTTTCAGGCTGCATTGGGAAGGATTGCAAGGGAAGAATCGAGATTAAAAAATAGGAATAATTGCAATTAAAAATAGGAATTAAAGGTTTTCAGGCTGCATTGGGAAGGATTGCAAGGGAAGAATTGAGATTAAAAAATAGGAATAATTGCAAGAAATGGGAGGATTTCAGGCTGCAAAGAAGGATTTGGGAAGGATTGCAAGAACTGGAATAAAAAGGGAAAAATAGGAGAAAAATCGAAAGAAAAGGGATTTTTGCAAGCCGTTTGCAAGCAATTGGAAGGACTGCAAGAATTGAAATTAAAAAAGGAGAAAAATAGAAATAAAAAGGGATTCTTGAGGTTTGCAAGCAATTGGAAGGACTGCAAGAATTGAAATTAAAAATGAGAAAAATGAGGAATAAAAGGGTTTTTCCCCAGTTTGCATGCATTTCGAAGGATCGCAAGAATTGAGGTTAAAAATAAGAAAAATGAGAAATAAAAGGGGGATGAAAAAGGAGAATAATTGCAAGAAAAGGCAGGGGCAGATTTGAGGCTCGAAAAGAGAAATAATGGAAAATAAAGAAATAAAAGGCCGGGTTGCAATTTGCATTTCTGCAAATTTCATCCCTGCAAATGGGATTTGAATGTTCTTTCCGGCCAAAAAAAAATGGGATTTTTTCATTTTATTTTGCCAAAAGCTTCCTTCTTGCAAATTGCATTTTCGTTTTAATTTTTTTTTTTTTGCCTCCCTCTTCAAAATGGGATTTTAATTCGGATTTTTTTGGCTTGAATTGGGATTTTTGCAAGGACCAAACCTCGAATTATAAAAAAATAATGCGATCGGGTTCTTCCTACTGCAAAGGTCATTTCTGCAAAAAAAAAAAAAGGCCATTTCTGCAGAAAAAAAGCTGTTTATTTCTGCAAAAAAAACCCCCACGAAACCTCCTTCTTGCAATATTTCTGCAAAAAACCTTGTTCTTGCAATCTGAATTTCTGCAAAAAAAAACCCTCGTTCTTCCCATTTTAATTCTGCAAAAAAACCTCTTTTCCCCCATGTTTATTTCTGCAAAAAACCCCTGCTTTTTACAATTCGCATTTTCACATTTCTCTTGCAATGTTGATTCCTGCCAAAAAACCAAAAGCTCCTTTTTTACAATGTTAATTTCTGCAAAAAAATATCTTTTTTTTGCACTCTTCTTTCCTGCAAAAAGAACCTCATTAGCAATGTTAATTTCTCCCCCCAAAACCAAACTTTCCTCCTACTGGAAAGCCAATTTCTGCAAAAAAAAAAACCACCCCAAAACCCTGTGATTTCTGCAAAAAATCACCTTTTTGCAATGTTATTTTCTGCAAAAAAAACACCACAAACCCTTCCTTCTTCTAATGTAATTTTCTGCCCAAAATTAATTCTGCAATATGAATTTCTGCAAAAAAGATCTATTTCTTGCAATGCAAGTTTCTGCAGAAAACTCCTTTTTGCAATGCTAATTTCTGCCAAAAATGTTCATTTCTGCCAAAAACAATCTCTCTCTAGCAATGTAATTTTCTGCAGAAAACTCCTTTTTGCAATGCTAATTTCTGCCAAAAATGTTCATTTCTGCCAAAAACAATCTCTCTCTAGCAATGTAATTTTCTGCAGAAAACTCCTTTTTGCAATGCTAATTTCTGCCAAAAAAATGTTCATTTCTGCCCAAAACAACAACACTCTCTCAAGCAATGATAATTTCTGCAATATATATATATATTTCTTGCCATGTGAATTTCTGCAAAAACCTCTTTCTGGCAATGCTAATTTCTGCAAAAAAAACCCCCTTAATTTCTGCAAAAAAAAAAAAAAAATCTATTTCTTACCATTCCTGCAAAAAACCTCTTTCTTGGAATGTTAATTTCTGCAAAAAAAAAACACCCTTAATTTCTGAAAAAAAACAAACCCACCTTCTTTTTGCAATGTTCATTTCTGCCCAAAATATATATATTTTCTTAATTTTTGCAGAAAAAAACAAGACTCTCTCTAGCAAGGTTCATTTCTGCCAAATATATATATATATTTCTTTAAGATTGCAAGAAATATCTATATTTTTGGCAGAAATGAACATTGCTAGAGAGAGTCTTGTTTTTTTCTACAAAAATTAAGATTGCAAGAAATATATTTTTTTTTTGCAATATATATATATATATATATATATATATATATATATATATATATATATATCTGCAAAAAAACACACACATCCTTTTGGCAATTTTCATGTCTTCAAAAGAAACTTTCTCTAGCAATGTTCATTTCTGCAAAAAGATCCATTTCTGCCCATCTGAATTCCTGCCAAAACCTCTTTTTTGCAATGTTCATTTCTGCAAAAAATAAAATAAAAATCAATTTCTTGCCATGTTCATTTCTGCCCAAACCTGCTAATTTCTGCCCAAAAAATCTCCTTTTTGCAATGCCAATTTCTGCCCAAACCTGCTAATTTCTGCCCCAAAAATCTCCTTTTTGCAATGCTAATTTCTGCCCAAACCTGCTAATTTCTGCCCAAAAAATCTCCTTTTTGCAATGCCAATTTCTGCCCAAACCTGCTAATTTCTGCCCAAAAAAATCTCCTTTTTGCAATGCTAATTTCTGCCCAAACCTGCTAATTTCTGCCCCAAAAATCTCCTTTTTGCAATGTCAATTTCTGCCCAAACCTGCTAATTTCTGCCCCAAAAATCTCCTTTTTGCAATGCCAATTTCTGCCCAAACCTGCTAATTTCTGCCCAAAAAATCTCCTTTTTGCAATGCCAATTTCTGCCCAAACCTGCTAATTTCTGCCCAAAAAATCTCCTTTTTGCAATGCCAATTTCTGCCCAAACCTGCTAATTTCTGCCCAAAAAATCTCCTTTTTGCAATGCTAATTTCTGCCCAAACCTGCTAATTTCTGCCCAAAAAATCTCCTTTTTGCAATGTCAATTTCTGCCCAAACCTGCTAATTTCTGCCCAAAAAATCTCCTTTTTGCAATGTCAATTTCTGCCCAAACCTGCTAATTTCTGCCCAAAAAATATCCTTTTTGCAATGCCAATTTCTGCCCAAACCTGCTAATTTCTGCCCAAAAAATCTCCTTTTTGCAATGCTAATTTCTGCCCAAACCTGCTAATTTCTGCCCAAAAAATCTCCTTTTTGCAATGCCAATTTCTGCCCGAACCTGCTAATTTCTGCCCAAAAAATCTCCTTTTTGCAATGTCAATTTCTGCCCAAACCTGCTAATTTCTGCCCAAAAAATCTCCTTTTTGCAATGCTAATTTCTGCCCAAACCTGCGAATTTCTGCCCCAAAAATCTCCTTTTTGCAATGCCAATTTCTGCCCAAACCTGCTAATTTCTGCCAAAAAATCTCCTTTTTGCAATGCTAATTTCTGCCCAAACCTGCTAATTTCTGCCAAAAAAATAAAAATCTCTTTTTTGCAATGTCAATTTCTGCCCAAACCTGCTAATTTCTGCAAAAAAAAATCTCTTTTTTGCAATGCTAATTTCTGCAAAAAAACCCAACCTCTTGCAATTCCGATTTCTGCCAAAAAAACCTCCTTTTTGCAATGTGAATTTCTGCAAAAAAATAAATAAAATCCATTTCTTACAATGTCAGTTTCTGCCCAAAAAACCTCCTTTTTGCAATGCTAATTTCTGCAAAAAAAAAAAACCTCTTGCAATTCCGATTTCTGCAAAAAAAACCTCCTTTTTGCAATGCTAATTTCTGCAAAAAAATAATAATCCATTTCTTACAATGTCAGTTTCTGCCAAAAAAACCTCCTTTTTGCAATGCTAATTTCTGCAAAAAAATAAATAAAATCCATTTCTTACAATGTCAGTTTCTGCCCCAAAAACCTCCTTTTTGCAATTCCGATTTCTGCCAAAAAAAACCCTCCTTTTTGCAATGCTAATTTCTGCTTTTTGCAATGCTAATTTCTGCAAAAAAACCTCCTTTTTGCAATGCTAATTTCTGCAAAAAAAAACAGCCACACACCCCACCTCTTGCAAATCCCCTTTTTTCCCCCCAAATCCCCCCAAAAATCAAATTATTCGCCCCAGAAAATTAACCGTTCGTTGGCGGTTCGTCTTCCTCCATCTGCGATTTTTCCCCTCTTTCCGGAAGCGAAAAAATGGCTTTTTTTCCTCATCCGGAAAAGGGCATTTTGCAAAAAATGGAGTTTTTTTGGCAGAAATAAATTGATGAAAAAATGCAGGAAATGGGGAAAAAGCGGGGGAAGGGGGGAGAGGAAAGGAAAAAAATATTAATTCATATTCCCTTTATTTTTCTTTCCTTTTTTCCGCCTTTTAATTCCTCTTTTTGGGGCTGAAAGGCAGGAAAATGGGAGAAAAATCAAATTAGCGGCCGCTAGAGGGCGCCAAATACAATGCGACCCAATGGCAATGGGAATTTCAATGGGAATTTCAAGGCAGCGAAAAGGAAATTAGAATGCAAATCAATAGGCAATTAATTCGAATTCAAATTCGAATTAACGGAGCCAAGGGGGGAGAATTGGGGGGGGCAGACCAGGGGGGAAACCCCACATTTTTTGGGGGGTGTTGCGTACACAGGAAAAAAGTGGGGCGCCCCATAGAAAAAGTGGGGCGCCCCATAGCGAGGCGTGGGGCGCCCCATAGAAAAAGAGGGGCAGGGAGGGGGTGCCCTAGAGTGGGGGGGCTTTTAAAAGAAGAGGGGGAGAGAAGAGATATGGGGCCCCCCCAATGGCTGTGGGTCGCCGAGGGGAAATTGGGGTCCCATGGGGGGAGTTAGGGGTCGCAGAGGGAAAGCTGGGGTGCCGTAGGGGGAGTTAGGGGTCGCCGAGGGAGATGTGGGGTGCCGTAGGGGGAGTTAGGGGTCGCGAAGGGGAGTTAGGGGTCGCCTAGGGAGATTGGGGGGGTCATAGGGAGAGTTAGGGGTCGCAGAGGGGAAATCTGGGTCCTATAGGGGGAGTTAGGGGTCGTGTAGAGAAAGTTGGGGTGCCATAAGGGGAGTTAGGGGTCGCCGAGGGAGATGTGGGGTGCCATAGGGAGAGTTAGGGGTCGCGAAGGGGAGTTAGGGGTCGCCTAGGGAGATTGGGGGTGTCATAGGGAGAGTTAGGGGTCGCCTAGGGGAAATCTGGGTCCTATAGGGGGAGTTAGGGGTCGCAGAGGGAAAGCTGGGGTTCCGTAGGGGGAGTTAGGGGTCGCCGAGGGAGATGTGGGGTGCCATAGGGAGAGTTAGGGGTCGCAAAGGGGAGTTAGGGGTCGCCTAGGGAGATTGGGGGGTGTCATAGGGAGAGTTAGGGGTCGCATAGGGAAAATCTGGGTCCTATAGGGGGAGTTAGGGGTCGCAGAGGGAAAGCTGGGGTTCCGTAGGGGGAGTTAGGGGTCGCCGAGGGAGATGTGGGGTGCCATACGGAGAGTTAGGGATCGCAAAGGGGAGTTAGGGGTCGCCTAGGGAGATTGGGGGTGTCATAGGGAGAGTTAGGGGTCGCATAGGGAAAATCTGGGTCCTATAGGGGGAGTTAGGGGTCGCAGAGGGAAAGCTGGGGTTCCGTAGGGGGAGTTAGGGGTCGCCGAGGGAGATGTGGGGTGCCATACGGAGAGTTAGGGATCGCAAAGGGGAGTTAGGGGTCGCCTAGGGAGATTGGGGGTGTCATAGGGAGAGTTAGGGGTCGCATAGGGGAAATCTGGGTCCTATAGGGGGAGTTAGGGGTCGCAGAGGGGAAGTTGGGGGCCATAGGGAGAGTTAGGGGTCGCAGAGGGAAAATCTGGGTCCTATAGGGGGAGTTAGGGGTCGCGTAGAGAAAGTTGGGGTGTCGAAAGAGGGGCAGAACTGTCCCCCTAAAGATAACAGGGAGCCCCATAGCGGAAGATAGGGGCACCCCCAAAATCGCTGGCGGCCCCATAGGGAGAGTTAGGGGCCACATAGGGTGAGTTAGGGGTCGCATAGGGAGATTTTGGGGTGTCAAAAGTGGGGCAGAACCGGAAGGGAGAGGGGAGACTGGGGTTCCCCATAGCGGGAGATAGGGGGCACCCCATAAATCGCTGGGGGTCCCATAGAGAAAGTTGGGGGTCCCATGGGGAGATTTGGGGTGCTATGGGGCAATTTGGGGTTCTATAGGGAAAGTTGGGGCCCCATAGGGAGATCTGAGGTGCTATAGGGAGAGTTAGGGGTCGCATAGGGAGATCTGGGGTGCTATAGGGAAAGTTAGGGGTCGCATAGGGAGATTTGAGGCGCTATAGGGAGATTTGAGGCGCTATAGGGAAAGTTAGGGGTCGCATAGGGAGATATAGGGTGCTATAGGGAACATTGGGGTCCCATAGGGAGATATGGGGTGCTATAGGGAGATCTGGGGTCGCATAGGGAGATCTGGGGTGTTATAGGGAAAATTGGGGTCGCATAGGGAGATTAGAGGTGCTATGGGGAAAGTTAGGGGTCGCATAGGGAGATATGGGGTGCTATAGGGAAAATTGGGGTGCCATAGGGAGATTTGAGGCGCTATAGGGAAAATTGGGGTCGCATAGGGAGATATGGGGTGCTATAGGGTGATTTGGGGTGCTATAGGGAGTTAGGGGTCGCATAGGGTGACTTGGGGGTCTCAAAAGAGGGGCAGCCCCCCAAAAGGGGGTGAGAGACTGGGGGAGGCTGCTATGGGGAGAAGCGGGGCGCCCCCTTTTTAAGGGAGAATTAGGAGAACCCCCCAAACCTGACCCATAGAAAGCAGCTATGGGGAGAATCTATGGGGTGCTGCTTCAAAGAAGGGGGAAACTTGGGGGTCGCCAGAATCAATGGGGAGGAGCCCAAAAAAAGAGTTAGGGGTCTGGAAGGGGGGTGGCGGAAAGAGGGGGGCAGGAAGCCGAGCGCCCCCAAACCAGCCCCATAGAAAGCATCTAGGGGCAGAATCGGGGTGCCGCTTCAGGTGTGGGGCAGTGAGGAACTTGGGGGTCGCCGGAATGTATGGGGAGGACCCCCAAAAAAGAGTTAGGGGTCTGGAAGGGGGGTGACAGAAAGAGGGGGGCTAGGAAGCCGAGCGACCCCAAACCAGCCCCATAGAAAGCATCTAGGGGCAGAATGGGGGTCCTACTTGGGGGGAGGAACTTGGGGGTCGCTGGCATGACTTGTGGGTCCCCCGAAAAGAGGGCGGAGTCTGCAAAGGGGAGCAGGAAGCCCAGCCCCCCAAAACCATCCCTTGCAAGCCTCTCCCCCCAAATCTGCCCCATAGAAGGCAGCTATGGGGAAAACCGGGGTGCCGCTGAAGGTGTGGGGCAGTGAGGCACTTGGGGGTCGGCGGAATGACCCCCCCAAAAAGAGGGAGGAGTCTGGAAAGGGGGCTGACAGGAAGAGGGGAGCCAGGAAGGGGAAACCCCCAATTCTGCCCCATAGAAAGCGTCTATGGGGTGCTGCTTGGAGGGAGGAGGCAGCGAGACACTTGGGGGTCGCCGGAATCCATGGGGCGCCCCCCCAAAAGAGGGCGGAGTCTGCAAAGGGCTCAGCAAGCCCCGCCCCCCAAAACCATCCCTTGCAAGCCTCTCTCCCCCCCAAATCTGCCCCATAGAAAGCATCTAGGGGCAGAATCGGGGTGCTACGTAGGGGGAGGAACTTGGGGGTCGCCGGAATGTATGGGGAGGACCCTGAAAAAAGAGTTAGGGGTCTGGAAGGGGGGGGTGACAGAAAGAGGGGGGCTAGGAAGCCGAGCGACCCCAAACCAGCCCCATAGAAGGCAGCTACGGGGAGAATGGGGGTGCCGCTGAAGGTGTGGGGCAGTGAGGCACTTGGGGGTCGCCGGAATGACCCCCCAAAAGAGGGAGGAGTCTGGAAAGGGGGTGACAGAAAAAGGGGGGCAGGAAGCCGAGCGACCCCAAACCTGCCCCATAGAAAGCATCTAGGGTCAGAATGGGGGTGCCGCTGAAGGTGTGGGGCAGTGAGGCACTTGGGGGTCGCTGGAATGACCCCCAAAAGAGGGCGGAGTCTGCAAAGGGGGGCAGGAAGCCCGGCCCCCCAAAACCATCCCTTGCAAGCCTCTCTCCCCCCAAATCTGCCCCATAGAAAGCATCTAGGGGCAGAATCGGGGTCCTACTTGGGGGGAAGGAACTTGGGGGTCGCCGGCATGACTTGTGGGTCCCCCGAAAAGAGGGCGGAGTCTGCCAAGGGGGGCAGGAAGCCCGGCCCCCCAAAACCATCCCTTGCAAGTCTCTCCCCCCAAATCTGCCCCATAGAAGGCAGCTATGGGGAGAATGGGGGTGCCGCTGAAGGTGTGGGGCAGTGAGGCCCTTGGGGGTGGCCGGAATGCCCCCCAAAAGAGGGCGGAGTCTGCAAAGAGGGGCAGGAAGCCCGGCCCCCCAAGCCAGCCCCATAGCAAGCCGCAGAGATGTGGGGGTGTCGTCTAAACAGTGGGGCGGGGCTTCTGGGGGGCGCGGGGCTGTGGGGCGGAGAAAGTGGGGCGGGCAAGGTGGGTCGGGCCTGACCTGCGTTTCCTCCTCTCCTCCTTTTCCTCCTTCTTCTCTCCCTCCTTTTTCTCCTTCCTCCTCTCCTTCCCCCGAGGTTGGGGGGCTGGGGGTCTCCTTCATGCTTGGGGGGCGGACTTGGGGGTCCGAGGGACGCGGCCTGCGCCTGGAGCGCGCGCACCCGCCGCCGAAAGGAGAGCCAGGGCGCCTGCGCGAAGCGGGAGCGCGCCCGGCGGAGGGAGGAAGGAAAGAAAGAAGGAGAAAAAGGAGAAAAAGAGAGAGAGAGAGAGAGAGAGAAAGCGCGACCCATAGATCGGGCCGGAAGCTGCCCTAGATGGACTTGGGGGGCTGCTGGAGGACCCATAGAAGGCCCCGTAGAGACCCCTAGAGGTCGCCCTACAGGACCCATAGAAGCCCCATAGATCGGCCGGGGAAGCTGCCCTAGAGGGGCGGCTGGCGGGCAGCTAGAGGACCCATAGAGGACCCATAGAAGCCCCATAGATCGGCCGAGGAAGCTGCCCTAGAGGGGCGGCTGGCGGGCTGCTGGATGACCCATAGAGGACCCATAGAAGCCCCATAGATCGGCCGGGGAAGCTGCCCTAGATGGGCGCCTGGGGGGCTGCTGGAAGACCCATAGAAGGACGCCTAGAGGTCGCTCTACGGGACCCATAGAAGCCCCATAGATCGGCCGGGGAAGCTGCCCTAGAGGGGCGCCTGGGGGGCTGCGGGAGGACCCATAGAAGGACCCCTAGAGGTCGCTCTACGGGACCCATAGAAGCCCCATAGATCGGCCGGGGAAGCTGCCCTAGAGGGGCGGCTGGCGGGCAGCTAGAGGACCCATAGAAGCCCCATAGATCGGCCGGGGAAGCTGCCCTAGACAGGCGCCTGGGGGGCTGCTGGAGGACCCATAGAAGGACCCCTAGAGGTCGCTCTACGGGACCCATAGAAGCCCCATAGATCGGCCGGGGAAGCTGCCCTAGAGGGGCGGCTGGGGGGCAGCTGGAGGACCCATAGAAGCCCCATAGATCGGCCGGGGAAGCTGCCCTAGACGGGCGCCTGGGGGGCTGCTGGAAGACCCATAGAAGGACCCCTGAAGGACCCCTAGAGGTCGCTCAACAGGACCCATAGAAGCCCCATAGATCGGCCGGGGAAGCTGCCCTAGATGACCCATAGCAGCTCCCTAGATGAGCCATGGAAGCCCCATAGAACTGCCCCTAGATGAGCCATAGAAATCCCCCTAGATCAGCCCTGGAAGCTGCCCTAGATGGACTTTGGGGTCCTATAGAAGCTGCCCTAGATGACCCATAGCAGCTCCCTAGATAAGCCATGGAAGCCCCATAAAACCGCCCCTAGATGACCCATAGAAATCCCCCTAGATCAGCCCTGGAAGCTGCCCTAGATGGACTTTGGGGTCCTATAGAAGCTGCCCTAGATGACCCATAGAAGCCCCCCTAGATGACCCATAGCAGCTCCCTAGATGAGCCATGGAAGCCCCATAGAACTGCCCCTAGATGACCCATAGAAATCCCCCTAGATCAGCCCTGGAAGCTGCCCTAGATGGACTTTGGGGTCCTATAGAAGCTGCCCTAGATGACCCATAGAAGCCCCCCTAGATGACCCATAGCAGCTCCCTAGATGAGCCATGGAAGCCCCATAGAACTGCCCCTAGATGACCCATAGCAGCTCCCTAGATGAGCCTTGCAAGCCCCATAGAACTGCCCCGAGATGACCCATAGAAATCCCCATAGATGAGCCTTAGAAGCCCCCCTAGATGACCCATAGATGAGCCTTGGATGCTGCCCTAGATTGACTTTGGGGGGCTGCTGGAGGACCCATAGAAGGACCCCTATAGGTCGCTCTACAGGACCCATATAAGCCCCATAGATCGGCCGGGGAAGCTGCCCTAGAGGGGCGCCTGGGGGGCTGCTGGAGGACCCATAGAAGGACCCCTAGAGGTCGTTCTACGGGACCCATAGAAGCCCCATAGATCGGCCGGGGAAGCTGCCCTAGATGACCCATAGCAGCTCCCTAGATGAGCCATGGAAGCCCCATAGAACTGCCCCTAGATGACCCATAGAAATCCCCATAGATCAGCCCTGGAAGCTGCCCTAGATGACCCATAGATCAGCCGGGGAAGCTGCCTTAGATGGGCGCCTGGGGGGCTGCGGGAGGACCCATAGAAGGACCCCTAGAGGTCGCTCTACAGGACCCATAGAAGCCCCATAGATCGGCCCTGAAAGCTGCCCTACATGACCCATAGATGAGCCTTGGAAGCTGCCCTAGATGGGCGCCTGGGGGGCTGCGGGAGGACCCATAGAGGACCCATAGATCGGCCGGGGAAGCTGCCCTAGAGGGGCGCCTGGGGGGCTGCGGGTGGACCCATAGAGGACCCCTAGAGGTCGCTCTACAGGACCCATAGAAGCCCCTTAGATGGGCCGGGGAAGCTGCCCTAGATAGGGCCTGGGGGGCTGCTGGTGGACCCATAGAATTCCCCCTAGATGAGGCTTGGAAGCTGCCCTAGATGACCCATAGAAGCCCCCTAGAAGAGCCCTAGATGACCCATAGAACTCCCCCTAGAAGCCCCATAGAACTCCCCCTAGATGACCCATAGAACTCTCCCTAGATGAGCCCTAGATGAGTCTGGGAAGCTGCCCTAGAGGGGCGCCTGGGGGACTGCTGGAGGACCCATAGAAGGACCCCTAGAGGTCGTTCTACAGGACCCATAGAAGCCCCATAGATCGGCCGGGGAAGCTGCCCTAGATAACCCATAGAAGTCTCCCTAGATGACCCATAGCAGCTCCCTTGATAACCCATAGAAATCCCCATAGATCAGCCCTGGAAGCTGCCCTAGATGGACTTTGGGGTCCTATAGAAGCTGCCCTAGATGACCCATAGCAGCTCCCTAGATGAGCCATGGAAGCCCCATAGAACTGCCCCTAGATGACCCATAGAAATCCCCATTGATCAACCCTGGAAGCCCCCCTAGATGACCCATAGATGAGCCTTGGAAGCTGCCCTAGATGGACTTTGGGGGGCTGCTGGAGGACCCATAGAATTCCCCCTAGATGACCCATGGCAGCTCCCTAGATGAGCTATGGAAGCCCCATAGAACTGCCCCTAGATGACCCATAGAAATCCCCATAGGGCAGCCCTGGAAGCTGCCCTAGATGGACTTTGGGGTCCTGCTGGATGACTGATAGAACTCCCCCCAAATGCCCCATAGAAGTCCCCCTAGATGAGGCTTAGAAGCTGCCCTAGATGACCCCCTAGAGGACCCATAGATGGACTTTAACCTGGACACAAACCCCTAAGGCCTGACCCCTAACTCTTACCTCTAACCCCCAACCCAACTCTAAGGCCTGACCCCTAACAAACCCCTGACCCCCAATGCCTGACCCCTAACCCTGACCCCTACTTCTAACCCCCAACCCTAAGGCCTGACCTCTAACCCAAACCCCTAACCCCCTATGCCTGACCTCTAACCCTGACCCCCAAGCATAAGGCCTGACCTCTAACCTGGACACAAAGCCCTAAGGCCTGACCCCTAACTCTGACCCCTAACCCCCTATGCCTGACCTCTAACCCTGACCCCCAAGCATAAGGCCTGACCTCTAACCTGGACACAAAGCCCTAAGGCCTGACCCCTAACTCTTACCTCTAACCCCCAACCCAACTCTAAGGCCTGACCCCTAACAAACCCCTGACCCCCAATGCCTGACCCCTAACCCCTCACAAACCCCTAACGCCTGACCCCTGACCTCTAACCCTAACCTCTAACCATAAGGCCTGACCCCTAACTCTGACCTCTAACCCTAACCCCCAACCCTAACCCTAACCCCTAACGCCTGACCTCTAACCCTAACCCTAACCCCTAACCTCTAATCCTCACCCCTAACCTCTACCTCTAACCCCCAACTCTAAGGCCTGACCCCTAACAAACCCCTGACCCCCAATGCCTGACCCCTAACCCTGACCTCTCTCTCTAACCCCCAACCCACCTCTAAGGCCTGACCTCTAACCCCCACAAAGCCCTAAGGCCTGACCCCTAACTCTGACCTCTAACCCTAACCCCCAATGCCTGACCTCTAACCCCTGACCCCTAACCCTGACCTCTCTCTCTAACCCCCAACCCACCTCTAAGGCCTGACCTCTAACCCTGACCCCCAAGCATAAGGCCTGACCTCTAACCTGGACGCAAACCCCTAAGGCCTGACCCCTAACTCTGACCTCTAACCCTAACCCCCAACCCTAACCCAAACCCCTGACCTCTGACCCTTAACCCCTAATGCCTGACCTCTGACCCTGACACACACCCCTAACGCCTGACCTCTAACCCTTGCCTCTAACCCCAGACCCTAACACCTGACCTCTGACCCTTAACCCCTAATGCCTAACCTCTAACCCTAACACAAACCCCAAACGCTTGACCCCTAACCCCTGACCTCTAACCCCCAACCTAACTCTAAGGCCTGGCCTCTAACCCTAACACACACCCCTAACCCCCAATGCCTGACCCCTAACCCTGACCCCTAACCCGAAGCCTAAGGCCTGACCCCTAACACAAACCCCTAACCCCCAATACCTGACCTCTAACCCCTGATCTCTAACCCTGACCTCTAACTCGAACCCCCAGCCCAACTCTAAGGCCTGACCTCTAACCCTTACCCCTAACCCCCAATGCCTGACCTCTAACCCCTGACCTCTAACCCAGCCCAACTCTAAGGCCTGACCCCTAACCCAAACCCCTAACCCCCAATGCCTAACCTCTAACCCTAACCCCTGACCCCTGACCTCTAACCCCCACAAACCCCTAACCCCTAACCTCTAACCCCCACAAACCCCTAACCCCTGACCTCTAACCCCCACAAACCCCTAACCCCTGACCTCTAACCCCCACAAACCCCTAACCCCTGGCCTCTAACCCTAACACAGACCCCTAACCCCTGACCTCTAACCCCCACAAACCCCTAACCCCTGACCTCTAACCCCCACAAACCCCTAACCCCTGACCTCTAACCCCCACAAACCCCTAACCCCTGACCTCTAACCCCCACAAACCCCTAACCCCTGGCCTCTAACCCTAACACAGACCCCTAACCCCTGACCTCTAATCCCCACAAACCCCTAACCCCTGGCCTCTAACCCTAACACAGACCCCTAACCCCTGACCTCTAACCCCCACAAACCCCTAACCCCTGACCTCTAACCCCCACAAACCCCTGACCTCTAACCCTAACACAGACCCCTAACCCCTGACCTCTAACCCCCACAAACCCCTAACCCCTGGCCTCTAACCCTAACACAGACCCCTAACCCCTGACCTCTAACCCCCACAAACCCCTAACCCCTGACCTCTAACCCCCACAAACCCCTAACCCCTGACCTCTAACCCCCACAAACCCCTAACCCCTGACCTCTAACCCCCACAAACCCCTAACCCCTGACCTCTAACCCCCACAAACCCCTAACCCCTGACCTCTAACCCTAACACAGACCCCTAACCCCTGACCTCTAATCCCCACAAACCCCTAACCCCTGGCCTCTAACCCTAACACAGACCCCTAACCCCTGACCTCTAACCCCCACAAACCCCTAACCCCTGACCTCTAACCCCCACAAACCCCTAACCCCTGACCTCTAACCCCCACAAACCCCTAACCCCTGACCTCTAACCCCCAACCCACCTCTAAGGCCTGACCTCTAATTTTCTCATTTTGGGGCGATTTCTGGATTTCTCAACGTCGTGTCTAATAAAGATCGATAATCCATCTTCTAATTGATTGGAAAAAAAACCGGTTTTTATTTTATTTTATTTCATTTCATTTCATTTTACTTTATTTCATTTCATTTACCGGTACTTTACTTTATTTTATTTCATTTTACTTTATTTCATTTCATTTTATTTCATTTTATTTTATTTCATTTCACTTCATTTTATTTCATTTTACTTTATTTTATTTCATTCTATTTCATTTCATTTCATTCTATTTTATTTCATTTTATTTCATTTCATTTCATTCTATTTTATTTCATTTCATTTCATTTCATTTTACTTTATTTTATTTCATTTTACTTTATTTTATTTCATTTCATTTTATTTCATTTTATTTCATTTCATTTCACTTCATTTTATTTCATTTTATTTCATTTCATTTTACTTTATTTTATTTTATTTCATTTCACTTCATTTTATTTCATTTTATTTCATTTCATTTTACTTTATTTTATTTCATTTTATTTCATTTCATTTCATTCTATTTTATTTCATTTCATTTTATTTCAGTTCATTTTATCTCATTTTACTTTATTTTATTTCATTCTATTTCATTTTATCTTATTTTATTTTATTTTATTTGACAAGGAAAGGAATCGCCTTTCGCGCCTTATAAGGGCAGGGAGGGCGGGGCTTAGGGAAAAAGGCAGGCAGGCCCCGCCTCTCACGAATTATGAGAGGAAGGGGCGTGGCTTGCGAAGAAGGACCCGCCTTATAAGGAGAGGGAGGGCGTGGCTTTGGGAGAAAGGTAGGCGGGCCCCGCCCATCGCGCCTTATAAGGGCAGGAAGGGCGTGGCTTGGGAAGAAGGAACCGCCTTCGTGCCTTATAAGGAGAGGGAGGGCGTGGCTTAGGGGGGGAAGGCAGGCCCCGCCCCTCGCGCCTTATAAGGGCAGGGAGGGCGTGGCTTAGGGGGAGGCAGACAGGCCCCGCCCCTCGCGCCTTATAAGGACGGGGAGGGCGTGGCTTAGGAGCAGAGGCGCGAAGGCTCCGCCCCTCGTGCCTTATAAGGGCAGGGAGGGCGTGGCTTGGGAGAAAGGAACCGTCTTGTAAGGAGAGGGAGGGCGTGGCTTAGGGAAAAGGCAGACAAGCCCCGCCCCATAAGCCATATAAGGACAGGGAGGGCGTGGCTTGGGAAGAAGGAACCGCCCCTTCGCGCCTTATAAGGAGAGGGAGGGCGTGGCTTAGGGGGAAAGGCAGGCAGGTCCCGCCCCTCGCGCCTTACAAGGGCAGGAAGGGCGTGGCTTGGGAAGAAGGAACCGCCCCTTCGTGCCTTATAAGGAGAGGGAGGGCGTGGCTTAGGGGGAAAGGCAGGCAGGCCCCGCCCCTCGCGCCTTACAAGGGCAGGAAGGGCGTGGCTTGGGAAGAAGGAACCGCCTTCGCGCCTTATAAGGAGAGGGAGGGCGTGGCTTGGGGGAGGCAGGCCCCGCCCCTCGCGCCTTCTAAGGGCGGGGAGGGCGTGGCTTGGGAAGAAGGAACCGCCTTCGCGCCTTGTAAGGAGAGGGAGGGCGTGGCTTAGGGGGGAAGGCAGGCAGGTCCCGCCCCTCGCGCCTTATAAGGGCGGGGAGGGCGTGGCTTAGGGGGAGGCAGACAGGCACCGCCCCTCGCGCCTTATAAGGACGGGGAGGGCGTGGCTTAGGAGCAGAGGCGCGAAGGCTCCGCCCCTCGTGCCTTATAAGGGCAGGGAGGGCGTGGCTTGGGAGAAAGGAACCGTCTTGTAAGGAGAGGGAGGGCGTGGCTTAGGGAAAAGGCAGACAAGCCCCGCCCCATAAGCCATATAAGGACAGGGAGGGCGTGGCTTGGGAAGAAGGAACCGCCCCTTCGCGCCTTATAAGGAGAGGGAGGGCGTGGCTTAGGGGAAAAGGTAGGCTGGCCCCGCCCATCGCGCCTTATAAGGGCAGGAAGGGCGTGGCTTGGGAAGAAGGAACCGCCCCTTCGTGCCTTATAAGGAGAGGGAGGGCGTGGCTTAGGGGAAAAGGCAGGCAGGCCCCGCCCCTCGCGCCTTACAAGGGCAGGAAGGGCGTGGCTTGGGAAGAAGGAACCGCCTTCGCGCCTTATAAGGAGAGGGAGGGCGTGGCTTAGGGGGGAGGCAGGCCCCGCCCCTCGCGCCTTCTAAGGGCGGGGAGGGCGTGGCTTGGGAAGAAGGAACCGCCTTCGCGCCTTGTAAGGAGAGGGAGGGCGTGGCTTAGGGGGGAAGGCAGGCAGGTCCCGCCCCTCGCGCCTTATAAGGACGGGGAGGGCGTGGCTTAGGGGGGCAGGTACCGCCTCTCGCGCCTTGTAAGGAAAAAGGAGGCAGCCGGGCGGCGTGACGTCACGGGGAGGGCGCCTTATAAGGAGAGGGAGGGCGTGGCTTCCGCCCAAGGAGCCGGCCTTCGCTCCTTATAAGGAGCGCGAGGGGAGGGGGAAGCGAGGCCTGACGGGAGGAAGGGGCGGGGCCTGAGGAAGCACTTCCGGGCCGGCGGGAAGAGGGCGGAAGGCGAGGCGGAGGCGCTGCGCGGTGAGTGGGGGAGACTTGGGGGGGGAGAGGGGGCGAAGGGAAGAGGAGAGGGGCATAGAGGCGGGAGGGCCGGAGTCCTAGAAGGGCCGGGCCCAGAAAGAGCACCTCGAGGTCCTCCAGGCGGTGGTGAGGGAAGGGGCCTCTCTAGGACCTCCAGACGCTCATTCTGGGACTATGAGAGGACCATGGAGACGGGAGGGCCGGAAGCCTAGAAGGGTCGGGCCCAGAAGGGGTAATGAGGGAGCATAGAGAGGGAAGGGGCCTCTCTAGGTCCTCCAGGCGGGTGTTAGGGGAGCATAGAGAGGGAAGGGAGCCCTCGGGGTCATCCAGCCTGACCCCCTGGCCAAGGGAAGATGAGAGGAGCATAGAGACGGGAGGGCCGGAGTCCTAGAAGGGCCGCGCCCAGAAAGAGCCGCTCGAGGTCCTCCCGGCGGTGGTGAGGGGACCATAGAGAGGGAAGGGGCCTCTAGGGGTTGTTCGGGGGCACATAGGGAGGGAAGGCGTCACTCTAGGACATCCAGGCCGTTCTGAGGGGACAATAGAGGCGGGAGGCCCGGAGTCCTAGAAGGGTCGGCCCCCCCCCCCAGAAGGGAAGGCCCGAGGGCCTGGCAAGGGGTAAGGCGGGAGCATAGAGACGGGAGGCCTCAAGTCCTAGAAGGCTCGGTAACGAGGGAGCATAGAGAGGGAAGGGGGCCTCTCTAGGACATCCAGGCGGGTGTTAGGGGCTCATAGGGAGGGAAGGGAGCCCTCGGGGTCATCCAGCCTGACCCCCTGGCCAAGGGAATATGGGAAGACCATAGAGACGGGAGGCACAGAATCCTAGAGGGTCATGCAGCCTGACCCCCTGGCCAAGGGAATATTAGGGGATCATAGAGTGGGAAGGGGCCTCCCTAGGTCCTCCAGGCCTTTTTTAGGGGACCATAGAGAGGGAAGGGACCCCTCCGGGTCATCCAGCCTGACCCCCTGGCCAAGGGTGGGGAGGGGAGCATAGAGACGGGAGGGCTGGAGTCCTAGAAGGGTCGGGCCCTGAAAGAGCCGCTCGAGGTCCTGTGGTTGGTTGTGAGGGGACCATAGAGAAGGAAGGGGCCTCTCTAGCTCCTCCAGTCGCTCATTATGGGATAATGGAGAGGGAAGGGAGCCCTCTGGGTCATCCAGTCTGACCCCCTTGCAAGGGGTTATGAGGCGACCATAGAGACGGAAGGCCCAGAATCCTAGAAGGCTCGAGCCAGAAGGGAACCCTCCAGGTCATCCAGCCTGACCCCCTTGCAAGAGACCATAGAGAGGGAAGGGTCCCCTCCAGGTCATCCAGCCTGACCCCCTTGCAAGAGACCATAGAGAGGGAAGGGTCCCCTCCAGGTCATCCAGCCTGACCCCCTGGCAAAGGATCATAGAGAAGGAAGGGGCCTCTCTAGGTCCTCCCGGCGCTCGTTCTGGGAATATTAGAGGACCATGGAGACGGGAGGCCCGGAAGCCTAGAAGGGTCGAGGCAGAAGGGAAGCCCCAAGGGTCTGGCATAGAGAGGGAAGGGATCCCTCCAGGTCATCCAGCCTGACCCCCTTGCAAGGGGTTATTAGGTGGTCATAGAGACGGAAGGCCCAGAATCCTAGAAGGCTTGAGCCAGAAGGCAACCCTCTAGGTCATCCAGCCTGACCTCCTGGCAAGAGACCATAGAGAGAGAAGGGACATCTCTAGGACATACAGGTGGGTAAGAGGGGGTCATAGAGAGGGAAGGGATCCCTCCAGGTCATCCAGCCTGACCCCTTGCAAGGGATTATGATGCGACTATAGAGATGGAAGGCCCAGAATCCTAGAAGGCTCGAGCCAGAAGCGAACCCTCCAGGTCATCCAGCCTGACCCTCTGGCAAGAGACCATAGAGAGGGAAGGGTCGAGCCAGAAGGGAAGCCTCCGGGTCATCCAGCCTGAGGCCCTGGCAAGGGATCATAGAGAGGGAAGGGACTCCTCCAGGTCATCCAGCCTGACCCCTTGGAGAGGGGTTAATTGGGGGACCATGGAGAAGGGAGGGAGAGAATCCTAGAAGGGTCGTGCCAGAAGGGAACCCCCAAGGGTCTGGCAAGGGGTTATGAGGGGATAATAGAGAGGGAAGGGGCCTTTCTAGGACATCCAGGCGGTTGTGAGGGATCATAGAGAGGGACATCGAACATGACCCCCCCTGGCAAGGGACCATAGAGAGGGAAGGGAGCCCTCGGGGTCATCCAGCCTGACCCCCTTGCAAGGGAATATTGGAGGACCATGGACAAGGGAGGTACAGGATCCTAGAAGGGAACCCCCCGGGTCATCCAGCCTAACCCCCTTGCAAGGGATCATAGAGAGGGAAGGGACTCCTCCAGGTCATCCTAACTGACCCCCTTGCAAGGGGCTATGAGGGAAGCATAGAGAGGAAAGGGGCCTCTCTAAGTCCTCCAGGCGGGCGTTAGGGGATCATAGAGAGGGAAGGGAGCCCTCGGGGTCATCCAGCCTGACCCCCTTGCAAGGGAATATTGGAGGACCATGGACAAGGGAGGTACAGGATCCTAGAGGGTCATGCAGCCCGACCCCCTTGCAAGGGAATAATTGGGGATCATAGTGATGGAAGGCACAGAATCCTAGAAGGCTCGAGCCAGAAGGGAGTCCTCCAGGTCATCCAGCCTGACCCCCTTGCAAGGGCCCATAAAGAGGGAAGGGTCGAGCCAGAAGGGAAGCCTCAGGGTCATCCAGCCTGACCCTCTTGCATGGGAATATTAGAGGACCATGGACACGGGAGGTACTGGATCCTAGAAGGACCGAGCCAGAAGGGAAGCCCCGAGGGTCTGGGGATCATAGAGGAGAGAAGGGACTTCTCTAGGGGATGATAGAGAGGGAAGGGACCCCTCCAGGACATCCAGCCTGACCCGCTTGCAAAGGGTTATGAGGCGACCACAGAGACAGATTCCACAGAATCCTAGAAGGATTTAGCCAGAAGGGATTTAGCCAGAAGGCGTTTATGGGGGGACCATAGAGAGGGAAGGGACCCCTCCAGGTCATCCAGGCTGACCCCCTTGCAAGGGACCATAGAGAGGGAAGGGGCCTCTCTAGGTTATCCAGCCGGTTGTCAGGGGACCATAGAGTGGGAAGGGACCTCTCTAGGACATCTAGGCAGTTATGAGGGGATCAGAGAGAGGAAGGGAGTCCTCCAGGTCATCCAGCCTGACCCCCTTGCAAGGGACCATAGAGAGGGAAGGGGCCTCTCTAGGTCCTCCAGGCGCTTATTAGGGGATCGTAGAGAGGAAAGACACAGAATCCTAGAAGGATCGAGCCACAAGGGAACCATCCAGGTCATCCAGCCTGACCCCCTTGGAATGGGTTAGACCATAGAGATGGAGGGCCCAGAATCCTAGAAAGGGCCTCTCTAGGTCCTCCAGGTGGTTGTTAGGGATCATAGAGAGGGAAGGGAACCCTCCCGGTCATCCAGCCTGACCCCCTTGGGAGCGGTTAGACCATAGAGAGGGAAGGCACAGTTATTTGGGGATCATAGAGAGGGAATGTCCAGCAACCTAGAAGGCTCGAGCCAGAAGGGCATCCTGCAGGTCATCCAGCGGACCTCTTTGCAAGGGATCATAGAGAGGGAAGGAATGGCTATAGGTCCCCCGGGCGGTTATGAGGGGATCATAGAGAGGGAAGAGACCCCTCCAGGTCATCCAGTCTGACCCCCCTCCAACACAGGGATCTAGACAGGAACTTCCTGGGTCATCCAGCCTGACCCCCTTGCAAGGGATTATGAGGCGACCATAGAGACGGAAGAGCCAGAATCCTAGTAGGGTTGAGCCAGAAGGGAACCCTCCAGGTCATCCAGCCTGACCCCCTTGCAAGACACCATAGAGAGGAAAGGGACCTCTCTAGGAAATCCAGGCATTTATTAGGAGATCATAGAGAGGAAAGGGACCTCTCTAGATCCTCCAGGTGGTTATGAGGGGATCATAGAGAGGGAAGGTCCAGATTCCTAGAAGGCTTGAGCCAGAAGGGACCCCTCCAGGTCATTCAGCCTGACCCCCTCGCAAGAGACCATAGAGAGGGACCATAGAGAGGGAAGGGACCCCTAATAGGGCATCATAGAGAGGGAAGGCTCAGAATCCTAGAAGGCTCAAGCCAGAAGGACCCTCCAGGTCATCCAGCCTGACCCCCTGGCAAGACACCATAGAGAGGAAAGGGACCTCTCTAGGACATACAGGTGGGTAAGAGGGGGTCATAGAGAAGGGACCTCTCTAGATCCTCCAGCACGTTATGAGGGGATCATAGAGAGGGAAGGTCCAGATTCCTAGAAGGCGTGAGCCAGAAGGGACCCCTCCAGGTCATCCAGCCTGACCCCCTTGCAAGAGACCATAGAGAGGTACCATAGGGAGGGAAGGGACCATAGAGAGGGAAGGGACCCCTAATAGGGCACCATAGAGAGGGAAGGCTCAGAATCCTAGAAGGCTCGAGCCGGACGTTAACCCTCCAGGTCATCCTGCCTGACCCCCTCGCAAGGGATCATAGAGAGGGAAGGGACCTCTCTAGGTCCTCCAGGCCGTTATTCGGCGACCATCGAGTCCCAATTCTCTAAATCCTAGAAGGCTCGAGCCAGACGGTCCCCCCTCCCGGTCCTCCAGCCTGACCCCGGACCTACAACTCCCTTCAAGGGTGCCAGATCCTGCCCCCCTCCATGTCCAGATCCTGCAAGGGATCATAGAGAGGGAAGGGACCTCTCTAGGTCCCCCAAGGCGGTTATGAGGGGATCATAGAGAGGGAAGGGAGCCCTCCAGGTCATCCAGCCTGACCCCGAAACTATTACTCCCTTCCTGGGCGCCGCTTTCCCCCCCCCCCACAATTCACCCCATGGCGGCCTCCGGATCCATAATAATAATAATAATAATAATAATAATAATAATAATAATAATAATTGTAGTAGTAATAGTAATGATAATGGTAATAGTAGTAGTAGTAGTAATGATAATAGTAATAATAGTAGTAGTAGTAATGCTAATGCTATTCCTGACCCCGAAACTATTATTCCCGTCCAGGGCGCCGCTCCCCCCCACAATTCACCCCATGGCGGCCTCCGGATCCCTAATAATAGTAGTAGTAGTAGTAGTAGTAGTAGTAGTAGTAGTAATATACGTGACCCTGAAACTATTACTCCCTTCCAGGCGCCGCTTCCCCCCACAATTCACCCTATGACGGCCTCCGGATCCCTTTTAATAATAATAATAATAGTAATAACAGGAGTAATAATAATAGTAATAATATACCTGACCCCGAAACTATTACTCCTTCCAGGGCGCCGCTTCCCCCCACAATTCACCCCATGGCGGCCTCCGGATCCCTTCTAATAATAATAATAGTAGTAGTAGTAGTAGTAGTAGTAATTAATAGTAATAGTAATAATATACCTGACTCCGAAATTATTACTCCCTTCCAGGGCGCCGCTTCCCCCCCACAATTCACCCCATGGCGGCCTCCGGATCCCTTCTAGTAGTAGTAGTAGTGATAATAATAACAGTAGTAGTAATAGTAATAGTAATAGTAATAATATACCTGACCCCAAAACTATTACTCCCTTCCAGGGCGCCGCTTCCCCCCACAATTCACCCCATGGCGGCCTCCGGATCCCTAGTAGTAGTAGTAGTAGTAGTAATAATAATAATAATATACCTAACCCTGAAACTATTACTCCCTTCCAGGGCGGCGCCCACACACACACACAATTCACCCCATGGCGGTCTCCGGGTCCCTTTTAATAGTAGTAGTAGTAATAGTAGTAGTAGTAATAGTAATAATAATAGCAATAATATACCTGACCCCGAAACTATTACTCCCTTCCAGGGCGCCGCTTCCCCCCCACACAATTCACCCCATAGCGGCCTCCAGATCCCTTTTAATAATAGTACTAGTAGTAGTAATAATAACAGTAGTAGTAGTAATAATAATATACCTGACCCCGAAACTATTACTCCCTTCCAGGGCACCGCTTCCCCCCACAACTCACCCCATGGCGGCCTCCGGATCCTGCACCCCGCCCGGATCCCTGGACCCCCCGCTTCCCGGCTTCCCCAAGGCGATCCTGAGGGCCGAGCCCCAGGGCAAGTACCTGTGCTCCGAGTGCGAGGATCTGCTGCGGAGGCCCTTCCAGGCCCAGTGCGGACACCGCTATTGCGCCTACTGCCTGAAGAAGCTGGTGGGGTGAGTATTTTTTTTGAGGGGGGTGCGGGACCGGGGATACCAAAGTAATAAGAGGAGGAGGAGGAGGAGGAGGAGGAGGAGGAGGAGGAGGAGGAGGAGGAGGAGGAGGAGGAGGAACGATAGTATTAATATTAGTAATAGTAGTAGTAGTAGTAAAAGAAGAAGAGTAATAGTAGCAGCAGCAACAACAACAGGAAGAGGAGGAGGAGGAGGAGGAGGAGGAGGAGGAGGAGGAGGAGGAGGATAGTAGTAGTAACAACAACAACAACAACAACAACAACAACAAAAGAGGGGAGGAGGAACAATAGTATTAATATTAATAATAGGAAGAAGAGTAGCAGTAGTAGTAGTAGTAGTAACAACAGAAGAAGAGGAGGAGGAGGAGGATGATAAGGGTAGTAGTAGTAGTAACAACAACAACAACAAAAGAGGAGGAGGAGGAACAATAGTATTAATAATAATAGGAAGAAGAGTAGTAGTAGTAACAACAGAAGAAGAGGAGGAGGAGGAGGAGGAGGAGGAGGAGGAGGAGGAGGAGGATAAGGGTGGTAGTAGTAGTAGTAGTAACAACAACAACAAAAGAGGAGGAGGAGGAACAATAGTATTAATATTAATAATAGGAAGAAGAGGAGTAGTAGTAACAACAAGAGGAGGAGGAGGAGGAGGAGGAGGATAAGGGTGGTAGTAGTAGTAGTAGTAGTAGTAACAACAACAACAACAAAAGAGGAGGAGGAGGAACAATAGTATTAATATTAATAATAGGAAGAAGAGGAGGAGGAGGAGGAGGAGTAACAGAAGAAGAAGAAGAAGAAGAAGAAGAAGAAGAAGAAGAAGAAGAAGAAGAAGAAGAGGAGGAGGAGGAAGAGGAGGAGGATAAGGGTAGTAGTAGTAACA
>NC_138535.1:5435873-5447632 GCF_964234715.1 Podarcis melisellensis | reverse complement strand
TTACTTTACTATATTTACTACCTATCCTATATTACTCTACTATACTGAGTATACTATACTATACTATACTACACTATACTACACTATACTATATTATACTATACTATACTACACTACACTACACAATACTTTAATTTACTTTACTATCTTATATTATATTTACTATACTATACTATTTACTATCCTATCCTATATTTACTATACTATACTAAGTATACTATACTATACTAACTATACTGTACTGTACTTACTATACTATACTATACTAATCTTTACTTTACTATACTATACTATATTATATTACTATCCTATCCTATCCTATATTTACTATACTATACTATACTATACTATACTATACTATACTATACTATACTATAATCTACTATCCTATCCTATCCTATCCTATCCTATCCTATATTTACTATACTATACTAAGTATACTATACTATACTAACTATACTGTACTGTACTTACTTACTTTACTCTACTATACTATGTTATCTTTACTTTACTATATTTACTATCCTATCCTATCCTATATTTACTATACTATACTGAGTATACTATACTATACTATACTATTCTACACTACACTACACTACACTATACTATTATCTATCTTATCTTATATTTACTATACTATACTATACTATACTATACTATTTACTATACTATACTATACTATACTATTTACTATCCTATCCTACCTATATTTACTATACTATACTAAGTATACTATACTATACTAACTATACTGTACTGTACTTACTATACTATACTATACTAATCTTTACTATACTATACTATACTATATTATATTTACTATCCTATCCTATATTTACTATACTATACTATACTATACTATACTATACTATACTATACTATACTATACTATAATCTACTATCCTTTCTTATCCTATCCTATATTTACTATACTATACTAAGTATACTATACTATACTAACTATACTGTACTGTACTGTACTTACTTACTTTACTATACTATACTATGTTATCTTTACTTTACTTTACTTTACTTTACTTTACTTTACTATATTTACTATCCTATCCTATATTTACTATACTATACTGAGTATACTATACTATACTATACTATATTATACATACTACACTACACTATACTTTAATTTACTTTACTATCTTATCTTATATTTACTATACTATACTAACTATACTGTACTGTACTTACTATACTATACTATACTATACTATACTATACTATACTGTACTGTACTATACTAATATTTACTTTACTATACTATACTATCTTATCTTATATTTACTATCCTATCCTATCCTATATTTACTATACTGTACTATACTACTTACTATCCTATCCTATCCTATATTTACTATACTCTACTATACTACTTACTATCCTATCCTATCCTATATTTACTATACTATACTAAGTATACTATACTATACTAACTATACTGTACTGTACTGTACTTACTTATTTTACTCTACTATACTATTTTATATTTACTTTACTTTACTAGATTTACTATCCTATCCTATCCTATATTTACTATACTATACTGAGTATACTATACTATACTATACTACACTACACTACACTACACTATACTTTAATTTACTTTACTATCTTATCTTATATTTACTATACTATACTATACTATACTATTTACTATCCTATCCTATCCTATATTTACTATACTATACCAAGTATACTATACTATACTAACTATACTGTACTGTACTTACTTACTTACCTTACTCTACTATACTATTTTATCTTTACTTTACTTTACTTTACTTTACTATATTTACTATCCTATATTTACTATACTATACTATACTATACTATACTATATTATACATACTACACTACACTATACTATACTTTAATTCACTTTACTATCTTATATTATCTTATATTTACTATACTATACTATACTATACTATACTATACTATACTATACTATTTACTATACTATACTATACTATTTACTATCCTATCCTATCCTATATTTACTATACTATACTAAGTATACTATACTGTACTAATTATACTGTACTGTACTGTACTTACTTATTTACTCTACTCTACTCTACTCTACTCTACTCTACTATACTATACTAATATTTACTATACTATTCTATACTATATTATATTTACTATCCTATCCTATATTTACTATATACTACACTATACTACACTATACTATACTATACTATACTATAAAATTTACTTTCCTATCTTATCTTATATTTACTATAATATATTTACTATCCTATCCTATCCTATATTTACTATATACTATACTATACTATACTATACTATACTATACTATACTATACTATACTATACTATACTATACTATAAAATTTACTTTCCTATCTTATCTTATATTTACTATAATATATTTACTATCCTATCCTATCCTATATTTACTATATACTATACTATACTATACTATATTATACTATACTATACTATAAAATTTACTTTCCTATCTTATCTTATATTTACTATAATATATTTACTATCCTATCCTATCCTATCCTATATTTACTATATACTATACTATACTATACTATACTATACTATACTATACTATACTATATTATACTATACTATACTATACTATACTATAAAATTTACTTTCCTATCTTATCTTATATTTACTATAATATATTTACTATCCTACCCTATCCTATATTTACTATATACTATACTATACTATACTATATTATACTATACTATACTATAAAATTTACTTTCCTATCTTATCTTATATTTACTATAATATATTTACTATCCTATCCTATCCTATATTTACTATATACTATACTATACTATACTATACTATACTATACTATACTATACTATACTATACTATACTATATTATACTATACTATACTATAAAATTTACTTTCCTATCTTATCTTATATTTACTATAATATATTTACTATCCTATCCTATCCTATCCTATATTTACTATATACTATACTATACTATACTATACTATACTATACTATACTATACTATACTATACTATACTATATTATACTATACTATACTATAAAATTTACTTTCCTATCTTATCTTATATTTACTATAATATATTTACTATCCTATCCCATCCTATATTTACTATATACTATACTATACTATACTATACTATAAAATTTACTTTCCTATCTTATCTTATATTTACTATAATATATTTACGATCCTATCCTACCCTATAGTTACTACCTAATCTTATCTTATCTTATTTACTTTACTTTTTATTTGACTTGACTTTCCTTTTTTTACTTTCCTTTTCCTTTCCTTTCCTTTACTCTTTCCTTTACTCTTACTTTACTCCACTTCCCTTCCCTTTCTGTCTCACCTTCACAAAGAGCTGGATCTTCGGACGCTCCGCCATTCTGCCCGGCAACCAGGAAGCGAATAGGCGGCCGGTCAGAGCTGCGTTCGAATTCCTTTCCGAGAGTCGAACCCAACCCAGCCCTGCCCAAAATTGCATTCCTCCGGTGCAAATCTGCCCTTGCCAAACTGGTTATTTTTGACATTGGCAAACTTCCTGGTGTTTGCAAAAAAAAAAATGAAATAGAAATAGAAATGATATGAAATAAAAATAAAATTAGAATAGAATAGAATAGAATAGAATAAAATAAAATAAAATAAAATAAAATAAAATTCGTCCGGTGCAAATCTGCCCTTGCAAAACTGGTTCTTTTTGACATTGGCAAACTCCCTGGTGTTTGCAAAAAAAAATATGAAATAGAAATAGAAATGATATGAAATGAAAATAAAAATAGAATAGAATAGAATAGAATAAAATAAAATAAAATAAAATAAAATTCGTCCGGTGCAAATCTGCCCTTGCAAAACTGGTTATTTTTGACATTGGCAAACTTCCTGGTGTTTGCAAAAAAAAATATGAAATAGAAATAGAAATGATATGAAATGAAAATAAAAATAGAATAGAATAGAATAGAATAGAATAAAATAAAATAAAATAAAATAAAATTCGTCCGGTGCAAATCTGCCCTTGCAAAACTGGTTATTTTTGACATTGGCAAACTTCCTGGTATTTGCAAAAAAAAATATGAAATAGAAATAGAAATGATATGAAATGAAAATAAAAATAGAATAGAATAGAATAGAATAAAATAAAATAAAATAAAATAAAATAAAATAAAATTCGTCTGGTGCAAATCTGCCCTTGCAAAACTGGTTCTTTTTGACATTGGCAAACTTCCTGGTGTTTGCAAAAAAAAAATGAAATGAAATGAAATAGAAATGATATGAAATAAAAATAGAATAGAATAAAATAAAATAAAATTCCTCCGGTGCAAATCTGCCCTTGCCAAACTGGTTATTTTTGACATTGGCAAACTCCCTGGTGTTTGCAAAAAAAAATATGAAATAGAAATAGAAATGATATGAAATGAAAATAAAAATAGAATAGAATAGAATAGAATAGAATAGAATAAAATAAAATAAAATAAAATAAAATTCGTCTGGTGCAAATCTGCCCTTGCAAAACTGGTTATTTTTGACATTGGCAAACTCCCTGGTGTTTGCAAAAAAAAAAAATGAAATAGAAATAGAAATGATATGAAATAAAAATAGAATAGAATAAAATAAAATAAAATAAAATAAAATTCATCTGGTGCAAATCTGCCCTTGCAAAACTGGTTATTTTTGACATTGGCAAACTTCCTGGTGTTTGCAAAAAAAAAAAAAGAAATAGAAATAGAAATGATATGAAATAAAAATAAAAATAGAATAGAATAGAATAATAAAATAAAATAATAAAATAAAATAAAATAAAATAAAATAATAAAATAAAATAATAAAATAAAATAATAAAATAAAATAAAATAAAATAAAATAAAAATGATATACAATAAACTGAAATAAACTAAAATATGATATGATATGATATGAAATAAATTTGAAATGATATGAAATGATTGCACTCCTTTTGCAAATCTGGTTCATTTTCTGCACTTGCAGACTTTGCAAAAATAAAAAGCATCAGGGATGCAGATGCAATTCGAATGATTGCACCACTTTTGCAAATCCGGTTCGTTTTCCACATTTGCAAACTTTGCCAAAAAGCAAGGAAGATGCAATGGAAATGATTGCATTTGCAAACTTACTATTCTTGCATGGGCAAACTTAAAATTATTGCATTTGCAAACTTTGCCCAAAGAATCAAGGAAGATGGAATTGAAATGATTGCACTGCTTTTGCAAATCCGGCTCCTTTCCCGCATTTGCAAACTTTGGGAAAATAAAAAGCATCCGGGATGTAGATGCCATCGAAATTCTTGCACCCCTTTTGCAAATCTGCCTGTGCAAATCTCGACGCCCTTGCAAATCAGGTTATTGTTGGCATTTGCAAAAAAACACAAAACAAAGCAATGGTGACGCAGTTGCAATGGAAATTATTGCCCGCCTTTTGCCAATCCGGTTCCTTTTCTGCATTTGCAAACTTTGCCAAAAAAAAATTTCTGCAATTGCAAACTTTGCAAAAAAAAATTCTGCAATTGCAAACTTTGCAAAAAAAAAATTCTGCAATTGCAAACTTTGCAAAAAAAAAATATTCTGCAATTGCAAACTTTGCAAAAGAAAGCAATGGCGACAGGGTTGCAATGGAAATGATTGCACCCCTTTTGCAAATCAGATTCATTGTCTGCATTTGCAACCTTGGCCAAAAGAAAGGAAAGGGACACAGATGCAATGGGAATGATCGCATCGCTTTTGCAAAGCTGGTTCATTGTCTGCCTTTGCAAACGTTGCAAAAATGAAGTAAGGGGGACGTAGATGCAATGGAAATGATTGCACACCCTTTGCAAATCCGGTTTATTTTTCGAATTTGCAAACTTTGCAAAAAAAAGAAAAAAGCAATGGAGACACAGATGCAATTCAAATTATTGCACCGCTTTTCCAAATCCGGTTCCTTTTTTGCATTTGCAAACTTCATGATGTTTGCAAAAAAAAAAGCAATCGGAATTATCGCACCCCTTTTGCAAATCCGGTTCATTCTCCGCATTTGCAAGCTTTCGAATGCTTGCAATAAAAAAGCAAAGGGGACATAGATGCAATTGAAATTATTGCACCGCTTTTGCAAATCCGGTTCATTTTTTGCATTTGCAAATTTTGCAAAAAAAAAAACAAAACAGGGAAGATGCAATGGAAATGATTGCATTTGCAAATGTATTATGATTCCATTTGCAAATTTATTATGATTGCATTCAAACTTACTGTTATTGCATTGGCAAACTTAAAATTCTTGCGTTTGCAAAATTGTTGCATTTTCAAACTTTGCAAAAAAAGCAAGGAAGATGCAATGGAAATTATTGCATTTGCAAACTTATTAGGATTGCATTGGCAAACTTATTAGGATCGCATTTGCAAACGTATTAGGATAGCATTTGCAAACTTATTAGGATTGCATTTGCACACTTATTAGGATCGCATTTGCACACTTATTAGGATCGCATTTGCACACTTATTAGGATCGCATTTGCAAGATTATTAGGATCGCATTTGCAAGATTATTAGGATTGCATTTGCACACTTATTAGGATCGCATTTGCACACTTATTAGGATTGCATTTGCACACTTTTTAGGATTGCATTTGCACACTTTTTAGGATCGCATTTGCACAATTATTAGGATTGCATTTGCAAGATTATTAGGATTGCATTTGCACACTTATTAGGATTGCATTTGCGAACTTATTAGGATTGCATTTGCACACTTATTAGGATTGCATTTGCACACTTATTAGGATCGCATTTGCAAGATTATTAGGATCGCATTTGCACAATTATTAGGATCGCATTTGCAAGATTATTAGGATTGCATTTGCACACTTATTAGGATCGCATTTGCACACTTATTAGGATCGCATTTGCACACTTATTAGGATCGCATTTGCAAGATTATTAGGATTGCATTTGCACACTTATTAGGATTGCATTTGCAAACTTATTAGGATCGCATTTGCAAGATTATTAGGATCACATTTGTAAAATGATTAGGATTGCATTTGCACACTTATTAGGATCGCATTTGCACACTTATTAGGATCGCATTTGCAAGATTATTAGGATCGCATTTGCACACTTATTAGGATCGCATTTGCACACTTATTAGGATCACATTTGCACACTTATTAGGATCGCATTTGCACACTTATTAGGATTGCATTTGCACACTTATTAGGATCGCATTTGCAAGATTATTAGGATCGCATTTGCAAGATTATTAGGATCGCATTTGCAAGCTTATTAGGATCGCATTTGCAAGATTATTAGGATCGCATTTGCAAGCTTACTAGGATCGCATTTGCAAGATTATTAGGATCGCATTTGCACACTTATTAGGATCGCATTTGCAAGATTATTAGGATCGCATTTGCAAGATTATTAGGATTGCATTTGCACACTTATTAGGATCGCATTTGCAAGATTATTAGGATCGCATTTGCACACTTATTAGGATTGCATTTGCACACTTATTAGGATTGCATTTGCAAGATTATTAGGATCGCATTTGCAAGATTATTAGGATCGCATTTGCACACTTATTAGGATTGCATTTGCACACTTATTAGGATTGCATTTGCAAGATTATTAGGATCGCATTTGCAAGATTATTAGGATCGCATTTGCACACTTATTAGGATCGCATTTGCAAGATTATTAGGATCACATTTGCAAGATTGTTAGGATCGCATTTGCAAGATTATTAGGATCGCATTTGCAAGCTTATTAGGATCGCATTTGCAAGATTATTAGGATCGCATTTGCAAGCTTATTAGGATCGCATTTGCAAGATTATTAGGATCGCATTTGCACACTTATTAGGATCGCATTTGCAAGATTATTAGGATCGCATTTGCACACTTATTAGGATCGCATTTGCAAGATTATTAGGATTGCATTTGCACACTTATTAGGATCGCATTTGCAAGATTATTAGGATCGCATTTGCAAGATTATTAGGATCGCATTTGCACACTTATTAGGATTGCATTTGCACACTTATTAGGATCGCATTTGCAAGATTATTAGGATCGCATTTGCAAGATTATTAGGATTGCATTTGCACACTTATTAGGATCACATTTGCACACTTACTAGGATTGCATTTGCAAGATTATTAGGATTGCATTTGCGAACTTATTAGGATCGCATTTGCACACTTATTAGGATTGCATTTGCACACTTATTAGGATCGCATTTGCACACTTATTAGTATCGCATTTGCACACTTATTAGGATTGCATTTGCACACTTATTAGGATCGCATTTGCACACTTATTAGGATCGCATTTGCACACTTATTAGGATCGCATTTGCAAGATTATTAGGATTGCATTTGCACACTTATTAGGATTGCATTTGCAAACTTATTAGGATCGCATTTGCAAGATTATTAGGATCGCATTTGTAAAATGATTAGGATTGCATTTGCACACTTATTAGGATTGCATTTGCACACTTATTAGGATCGCATTTGCACACTTATTAGGATCGCATTTGCAAGATTATTAGGATCGCATTTGCACACTTATTAGGATCGCATTTGCACACTTATTAGGATCGCATTTGCACACTTATTAGGATCGCATTTGCACACTTATTAGGATTGCATTTGCACACTTATTAGGATTGCATTTGCAAGATTATTAGGATCACATTTGCACACTTATTAGGATCGCATTTGCAAGCTTATTAGGATCGCATTTGCAAGATTATTAGGATCGCATTTGCAAGCTTATTAGGATCGCATTTGCAAGATTATTAGGATCGCATTTGCACACTTATTAGGATCGCATTTGCAAGATTATTAGGATCGCATTTGCACACTTATTAGGATCGCATTTGCAAGATTATTAGGATCGCATTTGCACACTTATTAGGATTGCATTTGCACACTTATTAGGATCGCATTTGCACACTTATTAGGATCACATTTGCAAGATTGTTAGGATCGCATTTGCACACTTATTAGGATCGCATTTGCACACTTATTAGGATCGCATTTGCACACTTATTAGGATTGCATTTGCACACTTATTAGGATCGCATTTGCAAGATTATTAGGATCGCATTTGCAAAAAAAAGCAAGGAAAAGCATTCCCTCCCTCTCATAGGCCGAACGACCTGTCACTCAACGTCCTGAGGAAAAATCCCGCCCTCCCATAGGCCGGGCCGACTGTCACTCGCGATCTTCCCGCCTCTCCGCCTGGGGAAAGGAGTCCCGCCCTCTCATAGGGCGAACGGGCTGTCACTCAACGTCATAGGCGGGCCTCACCTTCCCGTGAACGACGAACAAGAAGCTTCCCGCCAGCTAATAGGTCAAGAGCGGCTGTCAATCAGCGTCGGGCGGGGCTTCGCTGGCGAAGGGAAGCAGTCTCGCCTTCTCATGGGCCGAACAACCTGTCAGTCAGCGTGGGGCGGGGTCTCGCCCGTGAGGGAAAAGCCATTCGGCTCGCTCATGGGCCAGGGTGGCTGTCACTCAACCTCAAATGCGGGCCTCACTTCTGGCTGCTCACTCATAGGCCGAACGGCCTGTCAGTCAGCGTCAGGCGGGGCCTCTCCGCCTCGGCAAAGCAATCCCTCCCTCTTATAAGCCAAATCGTCTGTCACTCAACGTCATAGGCGGGCCCTGCCTTGAGTTGGACTTAACGACAAGCAGCCCGCCCTACTCCCTCCCTCTCATAGGCTCAAGGGGCTATCACTCAACCTCATAGGCGGTCCGAGAAGCAGCCCGAGCGGTCATAGGCCAGCGCGGCTGTCACTCACCCTCAGAGGCGGGCCCTCTCCGCCTCGGCCAAGCATTCCCTCCCTCTCATAGGCCGACCTGCTTGCCACTCAACTCCGCCCTCGGCTCCCTCCGCCTTCCGCCCGCCTCCCGGCGCTTCTCATTGGCTGGAATCCACACCGCTGCCTAAGGAAACGCGGCCTAGTCGTGATTCGGGCCTTTTTCGAAGCGAGGGCCGGCCTGTATCCTTGAGTGACAGCCCGCTCCGCCTATGAGGGGGCGGTGCCGCCCGTCGCGCCCGCCTCCCGCCGCTTCTCATTGGCTGGCGCCTCGGAAACGCGGCCTAGTCGTGCTCCGGCCCTTTTCCCCATCCGGCCTCTGCCCTTGAGTGACAGCCCCTCTGGCCTATGACTGCCCGTCACTCCGCCTTGCTCCCTCCTCCGGCCGCTTCTCATTGGCTGTCGCCTAGGAAACGCGGCCAAGTCGTGCTTGGGCCTTTTTCCCATCCGGCCTTTACCCTTGAGTGACACTTCCTTTGGCCTATGACTGCCCGTCCCTCCGCCTCGCTCCCTCCTCCGTCCGCTTCTCATTGGCTGTCACCTAGGCAACGCGGCCTAGTCGGGCTTCGGGCCTTTTCGAAGCGAGGGCCGGCCTGTTCCCTTGAGTGACAGCCCGTTCCGCCTATGACAGGGCGGGACCGCCCGTCGCTCCCGCCTCCGGCCGCTCCTCATTGGCTGTCGCTTAGGAAACGCAGCCTAGCCGTGCTTTGGGCCTTTTTCCCATCCGGCCTCTTCCCTTGAGTGACAGCTCCTTTGGCCTATAACTGCTCGTTACTCCGCCTTGCTCCCTCCTCCCTTCGCTTCTCATTGGCTGTCGCCTAGCAAACGCGGCCTAGTCGTGCTTGGGCCTTTTTCCCATCCGGCCTTTACCCTTGAGTGACACTTCCTTTGGCCTATGACTGCCCGTCCCTCCGCCTTGCTCCCTCCTCCGGCCGCTTCTCATTGGCTGTCGCCTAGGAAACGCAGCCTAGCCGTGCTTTGGGCCTATTTCCCATCCGGCCTCTCCCCTTGAGTGACAGCCCCTTTGGCCTATGACTGCCCGTCCCTCCTCCTTGCTCCCTCCCCTGGCCGCTTCTCATTGGCTGTCACCTAGGCAACGCGGCCTAGTCGGGCTTCGGGCCTTTTCGAAGCGTGGGCCGGCCTGTGCACTTGAGTGACAGCCCGTTACGCCTATGAGAGGACGGAACCGCCCGTCTCTCCCGCCTCCCGGCGCTTCCTATTGGCTGTCGCCTCGGAAACGCGGCCTAGTCGTGCTCCGGCCCTTTTTCCCATCCGACCTCTGCCCTTGAGTGACAGCCCTCTCCGCCTATGAAAGGGCGGGACCTCCCTTCGTTCCCGCCTCCGGCCGCTTCTCATTGGCCGTCGCCTAGGAAACGCGGCCTAGTCTCTTTTCCCGGCCTTTTCGAAGCCTCGGAGCGGCATGGAGTCGCAGCGGCTCCGCGGGCCGGCGCTGGCGGCGCTGCGGGCCAGCGGGAAGGGGCGGCTGCGCTACGGGCCGGAGGGGAGCGCCGAGCTGGGCGAGGTAAATAAGTTTATTTCCCCCCCCTCAAGGGAGCCTAATCGATAGGATTGATTGGGAATCGATCGATAGCCTCTCCCCCTCCCCCACCCCAGGGAATGAGAATTATTATGCCTATTATTATTATTATTATTATTAGGACTATAATAGCTTGTTCCGCTGATTATTGTGACCTGTCTGGTTGGTTTCACTTATTATTATTATTATTATATTATTATTATTATTATTATTATTATTATTATTATTGAAGACACCTTCTTGGTTGGTTTCTATTATTATTATTATTATTATTATTATTATTAGGACTATAATAGCTTGTTCTGCTGATTATTGTGACCTTTCTGGTTGGTTTCTATTATTATTATTATTATTATTATTATTATTATTATTATTGAA
>NC_138535.1:5405873-5430873 GCF_964234715.1 Podarcis melisellensis | reverse complement strand
CCCCCTATCCTATCCTTGCTTCCTATCCTGGTTTCCTATCCTATCCTATCCTATCCTTCTATCGTATGGTATCCTATCCCTGTCTCCTATCCTATCTTTGTCTCCTATCCTATCCCCCTATCCTATCCTTCTGTCCTATTGTATCCTATCCTCCTATCCTATCCTGTCCTATCCTATCCTCTCCTTGTTTCCTATCCTCCTATCCTATCCCTGTCTCCTATCCTATCCCTGTCTCCTATCCTATCCCTGTCTCCTATCCTATCTTTGTCTCCTATCCTATCCCTGTCTCCTATCCTATCTTTGTCTCCTATCCTATCCTTGTCTTGTCTCCTATCCTATCCCCCTATCCTATCCTTCTGTCCTATTGTATCCTATCCTCCTATCCTATCCTGTCCTATCCTATCCTCTCCTTGTTTCCTATCCTCCTATCCTATCTCTGTCTCCTATCCTATCCCTGTCTCCTATCCTATCCCTGTCTCCTATCCTATCTTTGTCTCCTATCCTATCCTTGTCTTGTCTCCTATCCTATCCCCCTATCCTATCCTTCTGTCCTATTGTATCCTATCCTCCTATCCTATCCCTGTCTCCTATCCTATCCCTGTCTCCTATCCTATCCCTGTCTCCTATCCTATCCCTGTCTTGTCTCCTATCCTATCCCCCTATCCTATCCTTCTGTCCTATTGTATCCTATCCTCCTATCCTATCCTTGTCTCCTATCGTATTTTCCTGTCCTATCCTATTCTCCTATCCTATCCCCCTATCCTATCCTTGCTTCCTATCCTGGTTCCCTATCCTATCCTATCCTTCTGTCCTATTGTATCCTATCCTGTCCTATCCTATTCTCTCCTTGTTTCCTATCCTCCTATCCTATCCCTGTCTCCTATCCTATCCCTGTCTCCTATCCTATCCCTGTCTCCTATCCTATCTTTGTCTCCTATCCTATCCCTGTCTCCTATCCTATCTTTGTCTCCTATCCTATCCTTGTCTTGTCTCCTATCCTATCCCCCTATCCTATCCTTCTGTCCTATTGTATCCTATCCTCCTATCCTATCCTGTCCTATCCTATCCTCTCCTTGTTTCCTATCCTCCTATCCTATCCCTGTCTCCTATCCTATCCCTGTCTCCTATCCTATCTTTGTCTCCTATCCTATCCTTGTCTTGTCTCCTATCCTATCCCCCTATCCTATCCTTCTGTCCTATTGTATCCTATCCTCCTATCCTATCCTGTCCTATCCTATCCTCTCCTTGTTTCCTATCCTCCTATCCTATCCCTGTCTCCTATCCTATCCTATCCTTCTGTCCTATTGTAACCTATCCTCCTATCCTATCCTGTCCTATCCTATCCTCTCCTTGTTTCCTATCCTCCTATCCTATCCCTGTCTCCTATCCTATCCCTGTCTCCTATCCTATCTTTGTCTCCTATCCTATCCTTGTCTTGTCTCCTATCCTATCCCCCTATCCTATCCTTCTGTCCTATTGTATCCTATCCTGTCCTATCCTATCCTCTCCTTGTTTCCTATCCTCCTATCCTATCCCTGTCTCCTATCCTATCTTTGTCTCCTATCCTATCCCTGTCTCCTATCCTATCTTTGTCTCCTATCCTATCCTTGTCTTGTCTCCTATCCTATCCCCCTATCCTATCCTTCTGTCCTATTCTATCCTATCCTGTCCTATCCTATCCTCTCCTTGTTTCCTATCCTCCTATCCTATCCCTGTCTCCTATCCTATCCCTGTCTCCTATCCTATCCCTGTCTCCTATCCTATCCCTGTCTCCTATCCTATCCTTGTCTCCTATCCTATCCTATCCTCCTATCCTATCCTACCCTTGTCTCCTATCCTATCCTTGTTCCCTATCCTATCATTGTCTCCAATCCTATCTCTGTCCTATTGTATCCTATCCTATCCTATCCTATCCTCCTATCCTATCCTATCCTATCCCTGTCTCCTATCCTATCCCTGTCTCCTATCCTATCCCTGTCTCCTATCCTATCCTTGTCTTGTCTCCTATCCTATCCTTCTGTCCTATTGTATCCTATCCTCCTATCCTATCCTGTCCTATCCTATCCTCTCCTTGTTTCCTATCCTCCTATCCTATCTCTGTCTCCTATCCTATCCTATCCTTCTGTCCTATTGTATCCTATCCTCCTATCCTATCCTCCTATCCTATCCTCTCCTTGTTTCCTATCCTCCTATCCTATCCCTGTCTCCTATCCTATCTTTGTCTCCTATCCTATCCTTGTCTTGTCTCCTATCCTATCCCCCTATCCTATCCTTCTGTCCTATTGTATCCTATCCTGTCCTATCCTATCCTCTCCTTGTTTCCTATCCTCCTATCCTATCCCTGTCTCCTATCCTATCTTTGTCTCCTATCCTATCCCTGTCTCCTATCCTATCTTTGTCTCCTATCCTATCCCTGTCTCCTATCCTATCTTTGTCTCCTATCCTATCCTTGTCTTGTCTCCTATCCTATCCCCCTATCCTATCCTTCTGTCCTATTGTATCCTATCCTGTCCTATCCTATCCTCTCCTTGTTTCCTATCCTCCTATCCTATCCCTGTCTCCTATCCTATCCCTGTCTCCTATCCTATCTTTGTCTCCTATCCTATCCTTGTCTTGTCTCCTATCCTATCCCCCTATCCTATCCTTCTGTCCTATTGTATCCTATCCTGTCCTATCCTATCCTCTCCTTGTTTCCTATCCTCCTATCCTATCCCTGTCTCCTATCCTATCCCTGTCTCCTATCCTATCTTTGTCTCCTATCCTATCCCTGTCTCCTATCCTATCCTTGTCTTGTCTCCTATCCTATCCTTCTGTCCTATTGTATCCTATCCTCCTATCCTCTCCTATCCTATCCCTGTCTCCTATCCTATCCCTGTCTCCTATCCTATCCTTGTCTTGTCTCCTATCCTATCCTTCTGTCCTATTGTATCCTATCCTCCTATCCTATCCTGTCCTATCCTATCCTCTCCTTGTTTCCTATCCTCCTATCCTATCTCTGTCTCCTATCCTATCCTATCCTTCTGTCCTATTGTATCCTATCCTCCTATCCTATCCTGTCCTATCCTATCCTCTCCTTGTTTCCTATCCTCCTATCCTATCCCTGTCTCCTATCCTATCCCTGTCTCCTATCCTATCCCTGTCTCCTATCCTATCCCTGTCTTGTCTCCTATCCTATCCCCCTATCCTATCCTTCTGTCCTATTCTGTCCTATTGTATCCTATCCTCCTATCCTATCCCTGTCTCCTATCCTATCCCTGTCTCCTATCCTATCCCTGTCTCCTATCCTATCCCTGTCTTGTCTCCTATCCTATCCCCCTATCCTATCCTTCTGTCCTATTGTATCCTATCCTCCTATCCTATCCTTGTCTCCTATCGTATTTTCCTGTCCTATCCTATTCTCCTATCCTATCCCCCTATCCTATCCTTGCTTCCTATCCTGGTTCCCTATCCTATCCTATCCTTCTGTCCTATTGTATCCTATCCTGTCCTATCCTATTCTCTCCTTGTTTCCTATCCTCCTATCCTATCCCTGTCTCCTATCCTATCCCTGTCTCCTATCCTATCCCTGTCTCCTATCCTATCTTTGTCTCCTATCCTATCCCTGTCTCCTATCCTATCTTTGTCTCCTATCCTATCCTTGTCTTGTCTCCTATCCTATCCCCCTATCCTATCCTTCTGTCCTATTGTATCCTATCCTCCTATCCTATCCTGTCCTATCCTATCCTCTCCTTGTTTCCTATCCTCCTATCCTATCCCTGTCTCCTATCCTATCCCTGTCTCCTATCCTATCTTTGTCTCCTATCCTATCCTTGTCTTGTCTCCTATCCTATCCCCCTATCCTATCCTTCTGTCCTATTGTATCCTATCCTCCTATCCTATCCTGTCCTATCCTATCCTCTCCTTGTTTCCTATCCTCCTATCCTATCCCTGTCTCCTATCCTATCCTATCCTTCTGTCCTATTGTAACCTATCCTCCTATCCTATCCTGTCCTATCCTATCCTCTCCTTGTTTCCTATCCTCCTATCCTATCCCTGTCTCCTATCCTATCCCTGTCTCCTATCCTATCTTTGTCTCCTATCCTATCCTTGTCTTGTCTCCTATCCTATCCCCCTATCCTATCCTTCTGTCCTATTGTATCCTATCCTGTCCTATCCTATCCTCTCCTTGTTTCCTATCCTCCTATCCTATCCCTGTCTCCTATCCTATCTTTGTCTCCTATCCTATCCCTGTCTCCTATCCTATCTTTGTCTCCTATCCTATCCTTGTCTTGTCTCCTATCCTATCCCCCTATCCTATCCTTCTGTCCTATTCTATCCTATCCTGTCCTATCCTATCCTCTCCTTGTTTCCTATCCTCCTATCCTATCCCTGTCTCCTATCCTATCCCTGTCTCCTATCCTATCCCTGTCTCCTATCCTATCCCTGTCTCCTATCCTATCCTTGTCTCCTATCCTATCCTATCCTCCTATCCTATCCTACCCTTGTCTCCTATCCTATCCTTGTTCCCTATCCTATCATTGTCTCCAATCCTATCTCTGTCCTATTGTATCCTATCCTATCCTATCCTATCCTCCTATCCTATCCTATCCTATCCCTGTCTCCTATCCTATCCCTGTCTCCTATCCTATCCCTGTCTCCTATCCTATCCTTGTCTTGTCTCCTATCCTATCCTTCTGTCCTATTGTATCCTATCCTCCTATCCTATCCTGTCCTATCCTATCCTCTCCTTGTTTCCTATCCTCCTATCCTATCTCTGTCTCCTATCCTATCCTATCCTTCTGTCCTATTGTATCCTATCCTCCTATCCTATCCTCCTATCCTATCCTCTCCTTGTTTCCTATCCTCCTATCCTATCCCTGTCTCCTATCCTATCTTTGTCTCCTATCCTATCCTTGTCTTGTCTCCTATCCTATCCCCCTATCCTATCCTTCTGTCCTATTGTATCCTATCCTGTCCTATCCTATCCTCTCCTTGTTTCCTATCCTCCTATCCTATCCCTGTCTCCTATCCTATCTTTGTCTCCTATCCTATCCCTGTCTCCTATCCTATCTTTGTCTCCTATCCTATCCCTGTCTCCTATCCTATCTTTGTCTCCTATCCTATCCTTGTCTTGTCTCCTATCCTATCCCCCTATCCTATCCTTCTGTCCTATTGTATCCTATCCTGTCCTATCCTATCCTCTCCTTGTTTCCTATCCTCCTATCCTATCCCTGTCTCCTATCCTATCCCTGTCTCCTATCCTATCTTTGTCTCCTATCCTATCCTTGTCTTGTCTCCTATCCTATCCCCCTATCCTATCCTTCTGTCCTATTGTATCCTATCCTGTCCTATCCTATCCTCTCCTTGTTTCCTATCCTCCTATCCTATCCCTGTCTCCTATCCTATCCCTGTCTCCTATCCTATCTTTGTCTCCTATCCTATCCCTGTCTCCTATCCTATCCTTGTCTTGTCTCCTATCCTATCCTTCTGTCCTATTGTATCCTATCCTCCTATCCTCTCCTATCCTATCCCTGTCTCCTATCCTATCCCTGTCTCCTATCCTATCCTTGTCTTGTCTCCTATCCTATCCTTCTGTCCTATTGTATCCTATCCTCCTATCCTATCCTGTCCTATCCTATCCTCTCCTTGTTTCCTATCCTCCTATCCTATCTCTGTCTCCTATCCTATCCTATCCTTCTGTCCTATTGTATCCTATCCTCCTATCCTATCCTGTCCTATCCTATCCTCTCCTTGTTTCCTATCCTCCTATCCTATCCCTGTCTCCTATCCTATCCCTGTCTCCTATCCTATCCCTGTCTCCTATCCTATCCCTGTCTTGTCTCCTATCCTATCCCCCTATCCTATCCTTCTGTCCTATTGTATCCTATCCTCCTATCCTATCCTGTCCTATCCTATCCTCTCCTTGTTTCCTATCCTCCTATCCTATCCCTGTCTCCTATCCTATCTTTGTCTCCTATCCTATCCTTGTCTTGTCTCCTATCCTATCCCCTATCCTATCCTTCTGTCCTATTGTATCCTATCCTGTCCTATCCTATCCTCTCCTTGTTTCCTATCCTCCTATCCTATCCCTGTCTCCTATCCTATCTTTGTCTCCTATCCTATCCCTGTCTCCTATCCTATCTTTGTCTCCTATCCTATCCCTGTCTCCTATCCTATCTTTGTCTCCTATCCTATCCTTGTCTTGTCTCCTATCCTATCCCCCTATCCTATCCTTCTGTCCTATTGTATCCTATCCTGTCCTATCCTATCCTCTCCTTGTTTCCTATCCTCCTATCCTATCCCTGTCTCCTATCCTATCTTTGTCTCCTATCCTATCTTTGTCTCCTATCCTATCCTTGTCTTGTCTCCTATCCTATCCCCCTATCCTATCCTTCTGTCCTATTGTATCCTATCCTGTCCTATCCTATCCTGTCCTATCCTATCCTCTCCTTGTTTCCTATCCTCCTATCCTATCCCTGTCTCCTATCCTATCCCTGTCTCCTATCCTATCCCTGTCTCCTATCCTATCCTTCTGTATTATTGTATCCTATTCTCCTATCCTATCCTTGTCTCCTATCCTCTCCTTGTCTCCTATCCTATCCTATCCTCCTATCCTATCCTACCCTTGTCTCCTATCCTATCCTATCCTCCTATCCTATCCTACCCTTGTCTCCTATCCTATCCTATCCTCCTATCCTATCCTACCCTTGTCTCCTATCCTATCCTTGTTCCCTATCCTATCATTGTCTCCAATCCTATCTCTGTCCTATTGTATCCTATCCTATCCTATCCTATCCTCCTATCCTATCCTATCGTATCCTTCTTTCCTATCCTATTCTTCTGTCCTATCCTCCTATCCTATCCTTGTCTCCTATCCTACCCTATCCTTATCTCCTATCCTATCCTATCCTATCTTATCCTTTCCTCCTATCCTATCCTCCTATCCTATCCTTGTCTCCTATCCTATCCTATCCTCCTATCCTATCCTTGTCCTATCGTATCCTACCCTATCCTCCTATCCTATTTCTGTCCAATCGTATCCTATACTCCTATCCTATCCTTGTCTACTAATCTATCTGATCCAATACTATCCTATCCTTCTGCCCTATCCAGTCCGATCCTATCCTATCCTCCTATCCTATCCTATCCTATCCTTGCCTCCTATCCTCGTTTCCTATCGTTTCCTATCCTATCCTATGCGCCTATCCTATCCTTTTCTCCTATCCTATCCTCCTATCCTATCCTTCTCTCGTATTGCATCCTATCCTAACCTTGTCTCCTATCCTATCCTCCTATCCTTATCCCTTATTCTATCCTATTGTATCCTCTTGTATCCTATCCTCCTATCCTATCCTTGTCTCCTATCCTAGTTTGTATCCTATCCTATCCTATCCTATCCTTCTCTCATATTGTATCCTATCCTAACAGTGTTTCCTATCCTATCCTATCTTATCCTTCAGTCCAGTCGTATCCTATCCTCCTATCCTATCTTTGTATCCTATCCTGCTTTCCTATCCTTTTCTCCTATCCTATCCTTGTCTCCTATCCCAACCGATCCTTATCTCTTATCCTATCCTATGCTATCCTTCTGCCCTATTGTATCCTATTGTATCCTATCCTCCTATCCTATCCTTTTCTCCTATCCTATCCTATCCTATCCTTGTCTCCTATCCTATCCTCCTATCCTATCCTTGTCTCCTATCCTATCTTATCCTTTCCTCCTATCCTATCCTCCTATCCTATCGTCTCTTATCCTATCCTTGTCTCCTATCCTAGTCTCCTATCCTATCCTATCCTATCCTATCCTATCCTTATCTCTTATCCTATCCTATGCTATCCTTCTGCCCTATTGTATCCTATTGTATCCTATCCTCCTATCCTATCCTTGTCTCCTATCCTATCCTATCCTTGTCTCCTATCCTATCCTATCCTATCCTTGTCTCCTATCCTTGTCTCCTATCCTATCCTATCCTTGTCTCCTATCCTATCCTATCCTATCCTTGTCTCCTATCCTTGTCTCCTATCCTATCCTTGTCTCCTATCCTATCCTATCCTTGTCTCCTATCCTATCCTATCCTATCCTTGTCTCCTAATCCTTGTCTCCTATCCTATCCTTGTCTCCTATCCTATCCTATCCTTATCTCCTATCCTATCCTCCTATCCTATCCTTGTCTCCTATCCTATCCTATCCTTGTCTCCTATCCTTGTCTCCTATCCTATCCTCCTATCCTATCCTTGTCTCCTATCCTATCCTCCTATCCTATCCTTGTCTCCTATCCTATCCTATCCTTGTCTCCTATCCTTGTCTCCTATCCTATCCTCCTATCCTATCCTTGTCTCCTATCCTATCCTCCTATCCTATCCTTGTCTCCTATCCTATCCTATCCTTGTCTCCTATCCTTGTCTCCTATCCTATCCTCCTATCCTATCCTTGTCTCCTATCCTATCCTATCCTTTCCTCCTATCCTATCCTCCTATCCTATCCTCCTATCCTATCCTTGTCTCCTATCCTATCCTATCCTTGTCTCCTATCCTATCCTCCTATCCTATCATATCCTTGTCTCCTATCCTATCCTCCTATCCTATCCTATCCTATCCTATCCTTTCCTCCTATCCTATCCTATCCTCCTATCCTATCCTTGTCTCCTACCCTATCCTATCCTATCCTATTCTCCTATCCTATCTTATCTTATCCTCCTGACCAGTTGTATCCTATCCTCCTATCCTATCTATGTATCCTATCCTCCTTTCCTATCCTATCCTTTTCTCCTATCCTAACCTTGTCTCCTATCCTATCCTCCTATCCTATCCCTGTCTCCTACCCTACCCTCCTGTCAATCAAATCCCTGCCCCGTATCCTGAGTCTCAATACTCGATCCCGGATCCGCCCCTCCTCTCACCCGATCCCTCTCTCTCGATCCCCCAGCGCCCCGAGAAGCGGAGGGATCCGCCCAGCGACCCGGAAGCCCCCGCCCCCAAGGGCCCCGGATCGAGGGGATCCTGCGCCTCTACGACCGGATCCGGGCGGCGGAGGGCGAGGTGAGTGAGTGGATCTCCCGGGATCGGGGGATCTTGCGGGGGAGGAAGGTTGGGAGGAGGTGGGGAGGGTGGAGGTTGGGGTTCCTCAAAAGATCCCTACCAGATCACCAAGGATCTCCAGGTGTTGCTGGGGAGGAAGGAGGTGGAGATCCGCCAAAGATCTGGAGATCTTGCGAGTGGGGAAGGGTGGGAGGAGGTGGAGATCCTGCAAAGATCTGGAGATCTTCCAGGTGGGGAAGGGTGGGAGGAGGTGGAGATCCGCCAAAGATCTGGAGATCTTCCAGGTGGGAACGATTGAAGGATCTGGAGATGTTGAGCTTGGAAAGTTGAGGTTCCTCAAAAGATCTCCAGATGTTCCTGGTGAGGAACGCTTGAAGGACCTGGAAGATCCTCCAAAGATCCCCAAATCTTCCTGGTGAGGAACCCGGGGCCACCGGTGGAGAAGACCTGGAGGACCTGGGATAAAAGATCTCCAGGGCCTTCAAGAGATCCTCACCAGGAACATCTGGAGATCTTTGGAGGACCATCCTCCAAACATCTCCAGATCTTCCTCCTGAGGAACCCTTGAAGGATCTGGAGATCTTGGGAGGATCCCCCCACATCTCCAGATCTTGAGGATCTCTTGAAGGATCTGAGATCTTAGGAGGACCATCCTCCAAACATCTCCAGATCTTCCTCTTGAGGATCTCTTGGAGGATCTGGAGACCTTGGGGGATCGCTCAACATCTCCAGATCTTGAGGATCTCGTAAAGGATCGGGAGATCTTAGGACCATCCTCCAAACATCTCCAGATCTCTTGAGGATCTCTTTGGAGGATCCCTAAACATCTCCAAGTCTTCCTCCTGAGGAACCCTTGAAGGAACTGGAGATCTCGGGAGGATCCCCCAACATCTCCAGATCTGGCGGATGTCCCGGAGGATCTGCAGACCTCTGATCCTCCAGGTCTTCTCCACCTCCTGAGGATCTCTTGGAGGACCTGAGATCTCGGGGGATCCCTCAACCTCTCCAGATCGGGAGGATCTCTTGGAGGATCTGGAGACTCCAAGTGGACCCCAGGCTCCGAAACATAGTCTTCCCCTCGGTCCTCCCCCGGGAGGAGCTGGAATGCCGCCAGGAGATCTCCTGAGGATCTCTTGGGGGACCTGGAAATCTGTGGAGGATCCCCCAACCTCTCCAGATCTGGAGGGTCTCCCGGAGGATCTGGAGATCCCAGATCCACCGGGTTCCCCAAGCTAGTCTTCCCCTCGGTCCTCCCTCCTCCCCCAGGAGGATCTGCGGCGCCGCCAGGAGATCCAGGATCTGGCCAGCCGGGCCCTATGGACAATCCTGGGAGCTTCTCCAGCGCTTTGACGAGATGAGAGAGTTGAAGTCCCACCAGGAGTGGCAGGACCTCCGGCAGGAAGTGGAGAGGAGGTGAGACAGGAAGTGGGCGGGGTTTTTTCCTGTTTTGGGGGAGGAAAGAAAGGGAAGAAGGAAGCAAAGGGGAAGGAGGGAGGAAGGAAGGGAAGGAGGAAGTGAAAAGGAGGGAGGGAGGAAGGAAAGAAGGAAGGAAGGAAGGAAGGGTGAAGGAAGGAGGAAGGAAAGGAGGGAAGGAGGAAGTGAAAAGGGAGGGAGGGAGGAAGGGGAAGAAGGAAGCGAAGGGGAAGGAAGGGATGGAGGAAAGAAAGGGAAGAAGGAAGGAAAGGGAAGAAGGAAGGGAGGAATGGGAGGAAGGAAGGAAGGAAGGAAGGGGAAGAAGGAAGGAAAGGGAAGAAGGAAGGGAGGAATGGAAGGAAAGAAGGAGGGAAGGAGAAGGAAGGAAGGAAGGAAATGCAAGAAAGAATGAAAGAAAAGGAAAGGGAAAAGAAAAGAAGGGAGGGGAGGGAGGGAGGAAGGAAGGAAGGAAGGAGGAAAGGAAAGGAAAGAAGGAAGGGAGGAATGGAAGGAAGGAAGGAAGGAGGGAAAGGAAGGAAAGAAGGCCTATGGACAATCCCTGGGAGCTTCTCAAGCGCTTTGACGAGATGAGGGAGTTGAAGTCCCACCAGGAGTGGCAGGACCTCCGGCAGGAAGTGGAGAGGAGGTGAGACAGGAAGTGGGTGGTTTATTTCCTGTTGGGGGAATGAGGAAAGGAAGAAGGAAGGAAGGGGAGGGAGGGAGGGAGGAGGGAGGAGGGGAAGAAGGAAGCGAAGGGGAAGGAAGGAGGAAGGAAGGAGGAAGGAAGGAAAGGGAAGTAGGAAGGGAAGGGGGAAGGGAAAAGGAAGGAAGTGAAAAGATGTGAGGGAGGGAGGAAGGAAAGGAAGGAAGGAAATGCAAGAAGGAAGGGAGGAAAAGGAAAGGGAAAAGAAGGAAGGGGAGGGAGGAGGGAGGAAAGGAAGGAAGGAAGGAAATGAAAAGAAGGAAGGAAAGGGAAGGAAGGAAGGAAGGAAGGAAGGAAGGAAGGAAGGAAGGAAGGAAGGGAAAAGGAATGGGGAAAAGAAGGAAGTGAAAGGAAGGGAGGGGAGGGAGGAAAGGAAGGAAGGAAGGAGGGAAAGGAAAATCCTGGGAGCTTCTCCAGCGCTTTGACGAGATGAGAGAGTTGAAGTCCCACCAGGAGTGGCAGGACCTCCGGCAGGAAGTGGAGAGGAGGTGAGACAGGAAGTGGGTGGGGGTTTTTTCCCCAGGGGGGAAGGGAGGGAGGAAAGGAAGCAGGGAGGGAGGGAGGGAGGGAGTGAAAAGAAGGGAGGGAGGGAGGGAGGGAGGGAGGGTAGGGAGGAAGGAAGGAAGGAAAGGAGGAAGGAAGGGGAAGAAGGAAGTGAAGGGGAAGGAAGGGATGAAGGAAGGAAGGGGGGAAAGGAAAGGAGGAAGGAAGGAAGGAAATGCAAGAAGGAAAGGAAGGAAAGGGAAGAAGGGAAGGGGAAGGAAGGAAGGAAGGAAGTGAAAAGAAGTGAGGGAGGGAAGGGAGGAAGGAAAGGAGGAAGGAAGGAAGGAAGTGAAAAGAAGGGAGGGGAGGGGAGGAAGGAAGAAGGAAATGCAAGAAGGAAGGGAGGAAGGAAAAGGAATGGGAAAAGAAGAAAGTGAAAGGAAGGAAGGGAGGGAGAGAGGGAGGAAAGGAAGGAAGGAAGTGAAACAGAGGAAGGGGAGGGAGGGAAGGAAGCAAGGAAGGAAGGAAGGAAGGAAGGAGGGAAAGGAAAATCCTGGGAGCTTCTCCAGCGCTTTGACGAGATGAGAGAGTTGAAGTCCCACCAGGAGTGGCAGGAGCTCCGGCAGGAAGTGGAGAGGAGGTGAGACAGGAAGTGGGCGGGGTTTTTTCCTGTTTGGGGGAGGAAAGAAAGGGAAGAAGGAAGCAAAGGGAAGGGAGGGAGGAAGGAAGGGAAGAGGAAGTGAAAAGGAGGGAGGAAGGAAAGAAGGAAGGAAGGAAGGGGTGAAGGAAGGAGGAAGGAAAGGAGGGAAGGAGGAAGTGAAAAGGGAGGGAGGGAGGAAGGGGAAGAAGGAAGCGAAGGGGAAGGAAGGGATGGAGGAAAGAAAGGGAAGAAGGAAGGAAAGGGAAGAAGGAAGGGAGGAATGGAGGAAGGAAGGAAGGAAGGAAGGAAGGAAGGGGAAGAAGGAAGGAAAGGGAAGAAGGAAGGGAGGAATGGAAGGAAAGAAGGAGGGAAGGAGAAGGAAGGAAGGAAGGAAATGCAAGAAAGAATGAAAGAAAAGGAAAGGGAAAAGAAAAGAAGGGAGGGGAGGGAGGGAGGAAGGAAGGAAGGAGGGAAAGGAAAGGAAAGGAAAGAAGGCCTATGGACAATCCTGGGAGCTTCTCAAGCGCTTTGACGAGATGAGGGAGTTGAAGTCCCACCAGGAGTGGCCAGGACCTCCGGCAGGAAGTGGAGAGGAGGTGGGACAGGAAGTGGGTGGGGTTTTTTCCCCGTGGGGGAGGGAGGAAAGGAAGAAGGAAGGAAAGGAGGAAGTGAAAAAGAGGGAGGGAGGAAAGGAAGAAGGAAAGAAGGAAGTGAAGAGGAGGAGGGAAGGAGGGTTGGGAGGAAGGGAGGAAGGAAGGAAGGAAGGAAGGAAGGGAGGGAGGAAGTGAAAAGGGAGGGAAGGGAGGGAGGGAGGGAGGAAGGAAATGCAAGGTGGAAGGAAGGAAGCGCAAGAAGGAAGGAAAGAAATTCAAGAAGAAAGGAAGGGAAACGAAAACAAGGAAAGGGAAGAAGGAAGGGGAGGGAGGGAGGGAGGAAAGGGAAGAAGGAAGGAAGGGAGGAGGGAAGGAAAGGAAGAAGAAGGAGGAGATGCAAGAAGGAATGAAAGAAAAGGAAAGGAAAAGAAGGAAGGGGAGGGAGGAAAGGAAGGAGGGAAAGGAAAGGAAGGAAGGGGAGGGAGGGGAGGGAGGGAGGGAGGAAGGAAGGAAGGAAGGAAGGAAGGAAGGAATCAAATGCAAGAAGGAATGCAAGAAGGAAGGGATGTAGGAAGGAAGGAAGTGAAAAGAAGGGAGGGAAGGGAGGAAGGAAGGAAAGTGGGAGGGAAAGAAAGGAAGAAGGACGGACGGAAGGAAGGAAGGAAATGCAAGAAGGAAAGAAGGAAAAGGAAAGGGGAAAAGAAGGAAGGGGAGGGAGGGAGGGAGGAAGGAAGTAGGGAAGGGAAAAGGAAGGGAAGGGAGAAGGAAGTGAAAGGAAGGAGGAAGTGAAAAATAGAAAGGAAGGAAGGAAGGAAATGCAAGAAGGAAGGAAGGAAGGAAGGAAGGAAATGCAAGAAGGAAGGAAATGCAAGAAGGAAGGAAGGAAGGAAGGAAGGAAGGAAGGAAGGAAGGAAGGAAGGAAGGAAATGCAGGAAGAAAGGAAGGAAAGGGAAAAGAAGGAAGGGAAGGAACCCACCAGGAGTGGCAGGATCTCCGGCCAGGAAGTGGAGAGGGGATGAGACAGGAAGTGCCTGGTTTCCTGGACGGCTTCTTAATAATAATAATAATAATAATAATAATAATAATAATAATAATATGATTTTTCCGGTATTTTCTAGCTCCAAAGAAGCCCAGGGCCAGCAGGAGAAGCTGAAGGAGGAGCACCAGCGCCGGGCCAAGGTGGGGGGCGGGACAGGAAGTTGGAGGGGCAGGACAGGAAGTTGGAGGGGCGGGACAGGAAGTTCGAGGGGAGGGACCGGAAGTTTGAGGGGACAGGAAGTTCCTGAAGTTCGAGGCGTGGACAGGAAGTTCCCAAAGTTCAAGGGGAGGGACAGGAAGTTCCCGAAGGTCAAGGGGAAGGACAGGAAGTTGGAGGGGCGGGAAAGGAAGTTCCCGAAGTTCGAGGGGCGGGATGGGATGTTTGAGGGGCGGGACAGGAAGTTCCCGAAGTTTGAAGGGAGGGACAGGAAGTTCCCAAAGTTCAAGGGGAGGGACAGGAAGTTCCCGAAGGTCAAGGGGAAGGACAGGAAGTTGGAGGGGCGGGAAAGGAAGTTCCCGAAGTTCGAGGGGCGGGATGGGATGTTGAGGGGCGGGACAGGAAGTTCCCGAAGTTTGAAGGGGGACAGGAAGTTCCCAAAGTTCAAGGGGAGGGACAGGAAGTTCCCGAAGGTCAAGGGGAAGGACAGGAAGTTGGAGGGTCGGGAAAGGAAGTTCCCGAAGTTCGAGGGGCGGGATGGGATGTTTGAGGGGCGGGACAGGAAGTTCCCGAAGTTTGAAGGGAGGGACAGGAAGTTCCCAAAGTTCAAGGGGAGGGACAGGAAGTTCCCGAAGGTCAAGGGGAAGGACAGGAAGTTGGAGGGGCGGGAAAGGAAGTTCCCAAAGTTCAAAGGGAGGGACAGGAAGTTCCCAAAGTTGGAGGGGAGGGACAGGAAGTTCGAGGGGCAGGACAGGAAGTTCAAGGGGAGGGACAGGAAGTTCGAGGGGTGGGACAGGAAGTTGGAGGGATGGGACAGGAAGTTCCTGAAGTTCGAGGCGAGGGACAAGAAGTTCCCAAAGTTCAAGGGGAGGGACAGGAAGTTCCCGAAGGTCAAGGGGAAGGACAGGAAGTTGGAGGGGCGGGAAAGGAAGTTCCCGAAGTTCGAGGGGCGGGACAGGATGTTCTCAAACCTGGGAGCTGAGGGTTTCTGGGGGGGTGGGAAAGGCCGGGACAGGAATTTCGAGGGGCGGGAAAGGAAGTTCCCAAAGTTCGAAGGGAGGGAAAGGAAGTTCCCAAAGTTGGAGGGGCGGGACAGGAAGTTCGAGGGGCAGGACAGGAAGTTCGAGGGGAGGGACAGGAAGTTTGTGGGGTGGGACAGGAAGTTGGAGGGATGGAACAGGAAGTTCCTGAAGTTCAAGGGGTGGCACAGGAAGTTCCCGAAGTTTGAGGGGTGGGACAGGAAGTTTGAGGGGTGGGACAGGAAGTTCCCGAAGTTTGAGGGGCAGGACAGGAAGTTCCCGAAGGTCGAGGGGAGGGACAGGAAGTTCCCGAAGTTCGAGGGGAGGGACAGGAAGTTTCCGAAGTTTGAGGAGAGGGACAGGAAGTTTCCGAAGTTCGAGGGGAGGGACAGGAAGTTTCCGAAGTTTGAGGAGAGGGACAGGAAGTTCCCGAAGTTCGAGGGGAGGGACAGGAAGTTCCCGAAGTTCGAGGGGAGGGACAGGAAGTTCCCGAAGTTCGAGGGGAGGGACAGGAAGTTCCTGAAGTTTGAGGAGAGGGACAGGAAGTTCCCGAAGTTCGAGGGGAGGGACAGGAAGTTCCCGAAGTTTGAGGAGAGGGACAGGAAGTTCCGGAAGTTTGAGGGGAGGGACAGGAAGTTTGAGGGGCAGGACAGGAAGTTCGAGGGGCAGGACAGGAAGTTCCCGAAGGTCGAGGGGAGGGACAAGAAGTTCCCGAAGTTTGAGGAGAGGGACAGGAAGTTCCCGAAGTTCGAGGGGAGGGACAGGAAGTTTGAGGGGCAGGACAGGAAGTTCTCAAACCCGGGAGCTGAGGGTTTCTGGGGGGGTGGGAAAGACCGGGCCCCACCTCTCCTTCACCTCCTTCCTGACTCCGCCTCCTCCCTCCCTCTCTGACTCCTCCTCCCGTCCCACCTTCTTTCCCTCCCCTCCCTCCCTCCTTCCTCTCCCTCCTTCCTTCCCTCCTCCCTCCTTCCCTCCCTTCCCTCCTTCCCTCCCTTCCCTCCCCTCCCTCCCTCTCCTTCCCTCCTCCCTCCTTCCTTCCTTCCTTCCTTCCTTCCTTCCTTCCTTCCTTCCTTCTCTCCCTCCCTCTCCCTGACTCTCGCCCTTCCTCCCTCTTCTCCCTGACTCCCTCACTCCGCCTTCTTTCCCTCCCTCTCTCCTTTCCTCCTCCCTTCTTCCCTGTCTCCCTCCCTGACTCCACCTCCTCTCCCTCCCTCCTTCCCTCCCTCCCTCCTGACTTCACTTCCCCTCCCTCTCTGACTCCGCCTCCTCTCCCTCCCCTCTCTCCCTCCCTCCTTCCTCTCCCTCCCGCCCTCCCTGACTCCGCCTCCTCCCTCCCTCCCTCTCTGACTCCGCCTCCCCTCCCTCCCTCTCGCCCTTCCTCCCTCTTCTCCCTCCCTCCCCCCCTCCCTCCCTCCTCTCCCTCTCTCCTTCCCTCCCTCCCTCCCTCCTCCCTCCCTCCCCTCCCTCTCTCCTTCCCTCCTTCCTTCCTTCCTTCCTTCCTTCCCTCCCTCCCTCCCCTCTCTCCCTCCCTCATTCCTTCCCTCCTCCCTCCTTCCTTCCTTCCTTCCTTCCTCCATCCCTCCCTCTCTCCCTTTCCTTTTTCTCCTTCCCTCCCTCCCTCTCCCTGACTCCGCCTCCTCTCCTTCCCCTCTCTGCCTCCCTCCCTCCCTCCTTCTTTCCCTCCTCCCTCTCTCACTCCCTCCCTCCTTCCTTCCTTCCTCCATTCCTCCCTCTCTCCCTTCCTTCCTCCCTCCCTCCTTCCTTCTCTCCTTCCTCCCTTCCTCCCTCCCTCCCTCCCTCCATTCCTCCCTGTCTCCCTTTCCTTCTTTTTCTCCTTCCCTCCCTCCCTCCTCTGACTCCGCCTCCCCCTCTAACCCCGCCCCCTCTCCCCCCTCCAGCTCCTCAGCCGCAAGCTGCGCGAGGCGGAGCAGCGCCGCCTCCGGCAGGAAGAGGCGGAGCTCCAGCGCCGGGAGGCGGGGCAAGGCCGCCTCCGCCGCCTCTACGCCGCCCAGGAAGAGCTCCTGCAGGCCAACCGGGGACTCGGGTTCGAGGCCGGCCAGGGAGGCCCCGCCTACGCCCCCTACGCCGAGCGCGGGAACCGGATCTGCGGGGAGGTGTCGGCCCTGGTGCGGACGGCCAGTGAGGTGAGATCTCTCTCCTTCCTTCCTTCCTTCCTTCCTTCCTTCCTTCCTTCCTTCCTTCCTTCCCCTTTGCTTCCTTCTTGCATTTCCTTCCCTTCCTTCCTTCCTTCTTGCCTTTTCTGCCTTCCTTCCTCCCTTTCCTTTCCTTCCTTCCTTCATCCCTCCCTCCCTTCCTCCTTCCTTCCTTCCCCTTTGCTTCCGTCCAGCATTTCCTTCCCTCGTTCCTTCCTTCCTTTTCCTTTCCTTCTTTTCCCTTCCCTTCCTTCCCCTTCCTTTCATTTCCCTTCCTTCTTGCATTTCCTTCCCTTCCTTCCTTCCTTTTTTCCTTCTTGCATTTCCTTCCTTCCTCCCTTCTTTTCTTCCCTTCCCTTTCCTTCCTTCCTCTCTCCTCCCTCCTTCCTTCCCTTCATTTCCTCCTTCTCTCTCTCCCCCTTCCTTTCTCTCTCCCCCTCTCCTGCATTTCCTTCCCTTCTCTTCCTTCTTGCCTTTCCCCCTTCTACCTTTCCTTCCCCTTCCTTTCTTGCATTTCCTTCCTTCCTTCCTTCCTTCCTTCCTTCCTTCCTTCCTTCCTTCCTTCCTTCCTTCCTTCCTTCCTTCTTTCTCTCCTTCTTTCCTTCTTGCATTTCCCTCCCTCCTTCCTTCCTTGCCCTCCTCTCCCCTTCCTTCTTGCCTTTTCTGCCTTCTTCCTTTTCCTTTCCTTTCCTTTCTTTTCCTTTCCTTCCTTTCGTTTCCTTTCCTTTGGCATTTCCTTCCTTCCTTTCTTCCCTTCTTTTCCTTCCCTTCCCTTCCTTCCTTCCTCCTTCCTTCCTTCCTTCTTTCCTTCCTTCCTTCCTTCCTTCTTTCCTTCCTGCATTTCCTTCCTTCCTTCCTTCCTTCCTCCTTCTTGCATTTTCCTTCCTTCCTCTCTCCCTCTCTCCTTCCTTCCTTCCTTCCTTCCTTCCTTCCTTCCTTCCTTCCTCTCTCCCTCTCTCTCTCTCCTTCCTTCCTTTCTTTTCTCCATTCCTTCCTCCTTCCTTCCTTCCTTCCTCCGTTTCACTTCCTTTTTCCTTCCTTCCTCCCTTACCCAGAGAGGATTCCCCGATCCCGCCGACCTCGCTTCCGCCGACCAGGCCCTCCTGGAAATGCGCAATCTCGTCTCCGGCTTGCGGGAAGAGATCTCCCTCGCCGCCGAGGGGAGGAAGCAGGAAGAGGAAGCGGAAACGTTTCCTTCCTTCCTTCCTTCCTGCCTGCCTGCCTGCCTGCATTTCCTTCCTTCCTTCCTTCCTTCCTTCCTTCCTTCCTTTCCTTTCCTTTCCTTTCCTTTCCTTTCCTTTCCTTTCCTTTCCTTCCTTCTTGCATTTCCTTCCTTCCTCCCTCCCTTTCTCCCTTCCTTCCTTCCTTCCTTCCTTCCTTCTTGCATTTCCTTCCTCCATTCCTTCCATCATTCCTTCCTTCCTTCCTGCATTTTCTTCCTTCCATCCATCTTGTATTTCCTTCCTCCATTCCTTCCTTCTTTCCTTCCTTCCTTCTTGCATTTCCTTCCTTCCTTCCTTCCTTCCTTCCTTCCTTCCTTCCTTCCTTCCTTCCTTCCTTCCTTCCTTCCTTCCTTCCTTCCTTCCTTCTTGCATTTCCTTCCATTTCTTCCTTTCCTTCCTTTCCTTCCCTCCCTCCCTCCCTCCCTCCCTTGCCTTCCTCCTTTCACTTCCTTCTTCCCTTCCCCTTCCTTCTTGCCTTTTCTGCCTTCTTCCTTTCCCCTCCCTTCCTCCCTCCCTCCCTCCCTCCTTTTTTCCTTCCTTCCTTCCTTCCTTCCCCTTTCCTTCCTTCTTGCATTTTCTCTCTCCCTCCCTTCTCCTTCCTTCCTTCCTTCCATCCATCCTTCTTTTCACTTCCTCCTTCCTTCCTTCCTTCCTTCCCTCTTCCTTTCCTCCCTCCCTCCCTTCCTCCTTCCTTCCTTCCTTCCTCCGTTTCACTTCCTTTTTCCTTCCTTCCTCCCTTCCCCAGAGAGGATTCCCCAATCCCGCCGACCTCGCTTCCGCCGACCAGGCCCTCCTGGAAATGCGGAATCTCGTTTCCGGCTTGCGGGAAGAGATCTCCCTCGCCGCCGAGAGGAGGAAGCAGGAAGAGGAAGCGGAAAAAGCGGCGGCGGCCGAGAAGGCGAAAAACGAGAAAAACGAGAAAACGGCCAGCAGCCTGGATCCGGAAAAAGATCCCGTTCCGGAAAGTTCCGGAAAGTTCCGGAAAAACGGTGAGTTTCCATGAAATATATGGAAATAGATATAAATATAATCTATATTTTTTAAATGTTATATATGTATTTATATTTTATATGTAAATATAATCTATATTTAAATTTTATATTTTATATATATATGTATTTATATTTTCTATCTAAATACAATCTATATTTTTTAAATTTTATTTTTAATATACGTATTTATATTTCATATGTAAATATACTCTATATTTAAATTTTATATTTTATATATATGTATTATGGATTTATATTTTATATAGAAATATAATCTATATTTTTTGAATTTTCCATTTTATATCTGTATTATATATATATGGATTTATATTTTATATATAAATATAAATTATACTTATATTTATGTTTAAATATAATGATTCCCCTTTGTAAATCATTTTCAGTCCTGGAGATCGGTTTCCGTGAAATATATTGAAATAAATAGAAATATAATCTATATTTTTTATATATTATATATATGTATTATATATATATAATTATATTTTATATTTAAATATAAATTCTATTTTTAAATAGAAATAATATTGATATTTAAATATCAATAATATTGATATTTAAATAGAAAGGTTATTTAATTCTATTGAAATATAAGTTATATTTGCCTTTCTCTAGAAATATAAATTATATTTCTATTTCTATTTAGATATAAATCATATTTACATTTCTATTTAAATGTAAATATAATTATCCATCTTTATAAGTGATTTTCAGTCCTGGAGATCAGTGAAAAGTAAGGAAGTAAAAGCAAATGTAAATATAAATGAATATTTTTTTTTTCTTCAAATGGAGATCATTTTCAGTTAAATATATCGAAATAAATGCAGATATAAATATAAGTGAATATCATTTATATCGAATGGAGATCATTTTCAGTTAAATATATCGAAATAAATGCAGATATAAATATAAGTGAATATCATTTATATCGAATGGAGATCATTTTCAGTTAAATATATCGAAAAAAATGCAAATATGAACTGAACTTTCAAACTTTCTGCATTTGAAATAAATGATATTCACTTATATTTATATTTGCATTTATTTGAATATATTTAACTGAAAATGTTCTCCATTCGAAAGAAATGATAGCCATTTATATTTGGAATTGAGGTCGTTTTCAGTTAAATACGTTAACTATATTAAATACATCAAATTAAATGTATTAAATATATTAAATATGTTAAATTAAATATGTTAAATATATTAAATTAACTATATTAAATAAATTAAATTAAATATATAAAATATATTGGATATACTAAATTAAATATATTAAATTAAATATATTAAAATAAATGGAGATCATTTTTAGTTAAATATATCAAAATAAAGGCAAATATAAATATAAATGAATATAATTGATCTCAAACGGAGATCCTTCTCAGTTAAATATATGGAAATGTTAAATATGTTAAATATATTAAATTAACTATATTAAATATATTAAATTAAAGATATGTTAGATGACATATACTAAATTAAATATATTAAATATACTAAATTAAATATATTAAAATAAATGGAGATCCTTCTCAGTTAAATATATGGAAATGTTAAATATATTAAATTAACTATATTAAATATATTAAATTAAAGATTATATATTAAATTAATATATTAAATATAGATTATATATTAAATATATAATATATATTATATATTAAATTAAATATTAAATTAAAGTTAGATGACATATACTAAATTAAGTATATTAAATATACTAAATTAAATATATTAAATATATTAAAATAAATGGAGATCGTTTTTAGTTAAATATATCAAAATAAAGGCAAATATAAATATAAATGAATGTAATTGATCTTAAACGGAGATCCTTCTCAGTTAAATGTATGGAAATAAATGCAAATATAGACGTAAATGAATAATTTGTTTAGGGCTCCAGCTGAAGTCCGACGAAAAGACCCTCCAGTGGTACCAGCAGCTCCAGGACCAGTTGGACCAGTGTGTGGATTCCTTTGCCGGCCTGGCCAATAGCAAAGACCGCCAGGTAGCTCCTCCCCCAACCTTGGGGATCCTTCGCCGGATCCCCAGGCGATTTCCTGGATCCCTCGACGCTTTCCCGGATCCCCGTATGAGTCCCCGGATCCTTTGAGGAGTCCCCTGATCCTTGGGTGGTTCCCTGGATCCCCAGACGAGTCCCTGGATCCCTCTGCGATTCCACGGATCCTCGGACGATTCCCCGGGTCCTTTTCGGAGTCCCTGGATCCCCATACAAGATCCCTGTATGAGTCCCTGGGTCCCTCTAGGATTCCCCGGATCCTTGGATGGTTCCCTGGATCCTTGAACGATTCCCCGGATCCTTTTAGGAGTCCCTGGATCATTGGACGGTTTCCCGGATCCCTGTATGAGTCCCTGGATCCCTCTAGGATTCCCCGGATCCTTGGCTGGTTCCCTGGATCCCTGGACGGGTCCCCGGATCCTCGGATGATTCCGCAGATCCGTGGACGAGTCCCTGGATCTTAGGATGATTCCCCGGATCCCTGGATAAGTCCCTGAATCCCTCTATGATTCCCCGGATCCTCAGACGATTCCCCGCATCCTTTTAGGAGTCCCTGGATCCCCAGGCGATTCCCCCCGGATCCCTGGACGCTTTCCTGGATCCCCGTATGAGTCCCTGGATCCTTTGAAGAGTCCCCAGATCCTTGAGTGGTTCCCTGGATCCCCAGACGAGTCCCTGGATCCCTATGCGATTCCACGGATCCTCGGACGATTCCCGGGTCCTTTTCGGAGTCCCTGGATCCCCATACAAGATCCCTGTATGAGTCCCTGGATCCTTTGAGGAGTCGCCGGATCCTTGGACGATTCCCCAGATCCCCGTATGAGTCCCTGCATCCCTCTATGATTCCCCAAATCCTCAGATGGATCCCTGGATGAGTCCCTGGATCTTAGGGTGATTCCCCAGATCCTTTGAGGAGTCCCTGGAACCCCATACGAGTCCCCGGATCCTTGGATGGTTCCCTGGATCCCCGGGTGCTTCCCTGGATCCCCAGACGAGTCCGTGGATCTTTGGATGATTCCTCAGATCCCCGTATGTCCCTGGATCCCTCTATGATTCCCTGGATCCTTGGACGATTCCCCGGGTCCATTTCGGAGTCCCTGGATCCCCATACGAGTCCCCGGGTCATTGGACGGTTTCCCGGATCCCTGGAGTGGTCCCCGGATCCTTTTAGGAGTCCCTGGATCATTGGACGGTTCCCCAGATCCCTGTATGAGTCCCTGGATCCCTCTAGGATTCCCCGGATCCTCGGACGATTCCCCGGATCCTTTGAGGAGTCCCTGGATCCCCATACAAGTCCCTGGATCTTAGAATGGTTCCCTGGATCCCTGAACGAGTCCTCGGATCCTTTTATGAGTCCCTGGATCCCTGGATGAGTCCCCGGATCCTTGGACAATTCCCTGGATCCGTTTAGGGGTCCCTAGATCCCTCTATGATTCCCTGGATCCTCGGACGGATCCCCAGATCCCCATACGTGCCCCGGATCCTTGGAAGATTCCCCAGATCCTTTTATGAGTCCCTGGATCCTTCTATGATTCCCTGGATCCTCAGACAGTTTCCCGGATCCTTTGAGGAGTCCCTGGATCCCCATAAGAGTCCCCGGATCCTTGGATGGTTCCCTGGATCCCCGGACGAGTCCCTGGATATTTGGATGATTCCTCAGATCCCCATATGTCCCTGGATCCCTCTATGATTCCCTGGATCCTTGGATGATTCCCCGGATCCTTTTAGGAGTCCCTGGATCCCCATACGAGTCCTTGGATCATTGGACGGTTTCCCGGATTCCTGTATGAGTTCCTGGATCCCTCTTTGATTCCCCAGATCCTCGGACGAGTCCCCGGATCCTCGAAACCATTCCCCAGATCCTTTTATGAGTCCCTGGATCTCTCTATTAGTCCCCGGATCTTCAGACGGTTCCCTGGATCCCCGGACGAGTCTCCGGATCCTCAGACCATTCCCTGGGTCCTTGTATGAGTCCCTGGATCCCTCTATGATTCCCTGGATCCTCAGATCATTCCCCCAGATCCCTGTACGAATCCTTGGATCCCTCGACGATTCCCCAGATCCTTGTATGAGTCCTTGGATCCTCAAACGATTCCCTGGATCCCCGTATGAGTCCCCGGATCCCCATACGAGTCCCTGGATCTTAGGTTGATTCCCCAGATCCCTGTACGAATCCCTGGATCCTTCTATAATTCCCCAGATCCTTGGACCATTCCCTGGATCCCTCGACAAGTTCCCGGATCATTGGACGGTTTCCAAGATTCCTGTATGAGTCCCTGGATCCTCAGACCATTCCCCAGATCCCCGTACGAGTCCCTGAATCCACGGACAATTCCCAGATCCCTGGACGAGTCGCTGGATCCCTCTATGATTCCCCAGATCCTCAGACCATTCCCCAGATCCCCGTACAAGTCCCTGAATCCACGGACAATTCCCAGATCCCTGGACGAGTCCCTGGATCCCTCTATGATTCCCCAGATCCTCGGACCATTCCCTGGATCCCTGGATGAGTCCCAGATCCCTGGACGAGTCCCCGGATCCCTCTATGATCCCCCAGATCCTCAGACCATTCCCCAGATCCCCGTACGATTCCTCGAATCCTTGGACGATTCCTCGGATCCTCAGACCGTTCCCCGGGTCCCTGTACGAGTCCCCGGATCCTCTGCGATTCCCCAGATCCCTCTGATTCCCCAGATCCTCGGACTATTCCCTGGGTCCCCATACGATTCCCCAGATGAGCCCCCGGATCCCTCTGGGATTCCCCAGATCCCCGTACGATTCCTCGGATCCTTGGACGATCCCCCAGATCCCCGGATCCCCGGGGAAGCCCCCTTTCTCCCGCAGGCCCCTCTTCCGGGAAGTGGCGGCCAATGGGGATCCCCGGATCCTGGGAATCGGTTGGGGGGAGGAGTGTGTGTTTGCTGGGCGGGGAGATCCCAAAACGCCGGTGATCCTTTTCCTCTTCCCCCCCCCTTTTCCAGGAAAAGAAAATCAAGATGGATCTCCAGAAAGCCGTCACCACTCCTGTCAGTCAAATCTCGACCAGAGCAGGTCAGAGAGGGGCGGGTTCCTTTCCGACTTCCCGATTTTTCCTTCCACTTCCTGCTTCCTTTCCCCCCACTACCTCCTTCCTTTCCCACCACTTCCTCCTTCCCTTTCCTCCACACCTTTTTCTTCCACTTTCTCCTTCCTTTTCCTCCACTTCCTCCTTCCTTTTCCAACTTCACAGTGTTTCCTCCACTTCCATTTCCTTTTCCCCAATTTCCCTTTTCCTTCTTCCCAATTTTTCCTCCACTTCCTCCCTTCCTCCAACTTCCAACTTCCCCAATCTTCCACTTCCACTCTCTGTTTCCCAACTTCCCGCTTCCTCTTCCTCCAGGATCCCAGCTGAAGGTGATCTTTGACAAGATCCACGCCTTACTCTCCGGGAAACCCGTCCAACCCTCCGCTTCCTCCTCCCTTTACCTTCTTCCTCATTTCCCCTCCACTTCCTCTTTCCACTTCCTGTTTCCCAACTTCCTATTCCT
>NC_138535.1:5363373-5395873 GCF_964234715.1 Podarcis melisellensis | reverse complement strand
CGCATGTCCGGAATGATCCGCCTCTACGCCGCCATCTTGACGCTGCGCTGGCCCTACGGGGACGGGCAGGGGGTAAGATTCCGGGAGATTCCGGGAGATTCCGGGAGATTCCGGGAGATTCTGGGAGATTCCGGAAGATTCCGGGAGATTCCGGGAGATTCCGGAAGATTCCGGGTCGGTCTGGATGACCCTGGGCTCCCTTTCCGGGTTGGGGGGGGAGAAAATATATATATTTTCTTTTATTTTTATCTTCTTTTTGCTTGCTTTTCTTTCTTTCCCTTCATTTTTGCTCTCCTTTCTTTCTTTTATTGATCTTGCCTCTCTTTTTGCTTGCTTTTCTTTTCCTTTCTTTCTTTTGTTGTACTTTCTTTTAGTTTTGCTTTATTTATTTGAGTTTTGCTTTATTTTTATTTATTTGAGTTTTGCTTTCCTTTATTTTATCTATTTTATTTTCGCTTTACTTCATTTCATTTCATTTATTTTATTTTAGTTTTGCTTTATTTTATTTATTTGATTTTTGCTTTCCTTTATTTTATCTATTTTATTTTATTTTCGCTTTACTTCATTTCATTTTATTTATTTTATTTTAGTTTTGCTTTATTTGTATTTATTTGATTTTTGCTTTCCTTTATTTTATCTATTTTATTTTATTTTCGCTTTACTTCATTTCATTTTATTTATTTTATTTTAGTTTTGCTTTATTTTATTTATTTTATTTTTGCTTTCCTTTATTTTATCTATTTTATTTTATTTTCGCTTTACTTCATTTCATTTCATTTATTTTAGTTTAGTTTTGCTTTATTTTATTTATTTTATTTTTGCTTTCCTTTATTTTATCTATTTTATTTTATTTTCGCTTTACTTCATTTCATTTTATTTATTTCATTTTGGTTTTGCTTTGTTTATTTTAGTTTGGCTTTATTTTATTTATTTTCCTTTATCTTTGCTTTATTTTAATTTATTTTATTTTTCTTTCTTTCTTTTGTTTTACTTTATTTTATTTTAGGGGGTAAGATTCCGGAAAATTCCGGGAAATTCCGGGTCGGTCTGGATGACCCTGGGCTCCCTTTCCGGGTTGGGGGGGGGAGAGAAAATATATATTTTATTTTACTTTATTTTATTTATTATTCTTTTTGCTTTCTTTTATTTCTTTTATTTATTTTTGCTTTATTTTATTTATTTTACTTTATTTTTGCTTTCTTCTAATTTATTTTATTTTGGTTTTTTTATTTTGTTCTCCTTTATTTTAATTCTTTTATTTTCTTTTTGCTTTATTTTATTTTAATTCTTTTATTTTAGTTTTGCTTTCTTTTATTTCTTTTTGCTTTCTTTTAATTTATTTTATTTTTGTTTTACTTTATTTTAATTATTTTATTTTATTTTTGCTTTTTATTTTGTTTTACTTTATTTTATTTTAATTATTTTATTTAATTTTTTGCTTTATTTTATTTATTTTACTTTCTTTTTGCTTTCTTTTTGCTTTATATTATATTATTATTGCTTTATTATTTTATTTTATTTTTGCTTTCTTTTCTTTTTGCTTCATTTTCTTTTATTTACTTTACTTTCTTTTCGCTTTATATTAGATTATATCATTTTTGCTTTATTTATTTTATTTTATTTTTGCTTAATTTTCTTTTATTTCTTTTACTTCTTTTATTTCTTTTACTTTAGTTTTGCTTTGTTTTAATTTATTTTATTTCTCTTTCTTTCTTTGGTTTTACTTTATTTTGTTTTAGTTTTGCTTTATTTATTTTACTTTATTTTTGCTTCATTTTATTTTATTTTTGCTTCATTTTATTTTATTTTTGCTTTATTTATTTTATTTTTGCTTCATTTATTTGACTTTATTTTTGCTTTATTTTATTTTTGCTTCATTTTATTTTATTTTTGCTTCATTTATTTGACTTTAGTTTTGCTTCATTTTATTTTATTTTAGCTTCATTTATTTTACTTTAGTTTTGCTTCATTTTATTTTATTTACTTTACTTTCTTTTCGCTTTATATTAGATTATATTAGTTTTGCTTTATTTATTTTATTTTATTTTTGCTTTATTTTCTTTTATTTCTTTTACTTTAGTTTTGCTTTATTTTAATTTATTTTATTTCTCTTTCTTTCTTTGGTTTTACTTTATTTTATTTTAGTTTTGCTTTATTTATTTGACTTTATTTTTGCTTCATTTTATTTTAGTTTTGCTTCATTTTCTTTTATTTTTGCTTCATTTTATTTTAGTTTTGCTTTATTTGACTTTATTTTTGCTTTATTTATTTTATTTTTGCTTCATTTATTTGACTTTATTTTTGCTTCATTTTCTTTTATTTTTGCTTCATTTTATTTTAGTTTTGCTTTATTTATTTGACTTTATTTTTGCTTCATTTTATTTTATTTACTTTACTTTCTTTTAGCTTTATATTCGATTATATTATTTTTGCTTTCTTTTATTTCTTTTACTTTATTTTAGCTTTATATTCGATTATATTATTTTTGCTTTCTTCTATTTCTTTTACTTTCTTTTCGCTTTATATTCGATTATATTATTTTTGCTTTCTTTTATTTTACTCTATTTTTGCTTTCTTTTATTTGTTTTATTTATTTTACTTTACCTTTGCTTTATTTTTATTTTCCTTTTTTTTGTTTTACTTTAGTTTTGCTCTATTTATTTTATTTTATTTTGGCTTTATTTTATTTCATTTTAATTATTTTATTTTATTTTTGCTTCATTTTATTTATTTTATTTTATTTTTGCTTCATTTTATTTTATTTATTTTACTTTATTTTTGCTTTATATTATTTTATTTACTTTACCTTCTTTTACCTTTATATTAGATTATATTATTTTTGCTTTATTTATTTTATTTTATTTTGGCTTTATTTTTTTAATTTTATTTTTGCTTTATTTCTGCTTTATTTTATTTTATTTTATTTTACTTTATTTTAGCTTTATATTAGATTATATTATTTTTGCTTTATTTATTTAATTTTATTTTGGCTTTATTTCATTTTGTTTATTTTACCTTATTTTTGCCATATTTGCTTTATTTATATTATATTATATTATTTTTGCTTCATTTATTTTATTTTTGCTTTATTTTATTTTACTTATTTTGCATATTTTATTTATTTTTATTTTTATATTTTATTTCATTTTATCAATTTTAATTGGATTAGGATTCCATGGAATTATCAACTGCGTCTTCTTCTTGGAAAACGGATTAAGAAAATTAAATATTGTATTCTTCAAATCATTGGACATTCATATTCCATTCCAAGCCAAGCTTGGAATATTTTAATATTCAAATCATTCCTCGTTAATATTCGATTATTATTTCCCCAGAACCACCCGCACGGACTCAACCAGGCCTGGCGCTGGTTGGCCCAGACCTTGAACTCGGAGCCATTGGCCGACGTGACGGCCACCATCCTCTTCGACTTCCTGGAGGTGGGACCCATTTCCTGTTTGCTTTCCATTTCCTGTTTCCCGTTTCCTGTTTCTTGGACAAAGGCGTCTGGGGCAGGAAGTGAGGGATTTCCTGTTTCCTGTTGGTTTCCTGGACCCAGGTGTCCAGGAGGGGTCAGGGCATTTCCTGTTTCCTTTCCCATTTCCTTTACATTTCCTGTTCCCTGTTGGTTTCCTGGACCCAGGTGTCCAGGATTTCCTGTTTGCTTTCCCATTTCCTGTTTTCTTTCCCATTTCCTCTTTCCCATTTCCTGGAGGGGGGACCCAGGCGTCTGGGGCAGGACGTGTGGGATTTCCTGTTTCCTGTTGGTTTCCTGGAGGTGGGACCCAGGTGTCCAGGAGGGGTCAGGGGATTTCCTGTTTCCTTTCCCATTTCCTGTTTGCTTTACATTTCCTGTTTGCTGGAGGTGGGACCCAGGCGTCTGGGGCAGGAAGTGGGGGATTTCCTGTTTCCTGTTGGTTTCCTGGACCCAGGTGTCCAGGAGGGGTCAGGGGATTTCCTGTTTTCTTTCCCATTTCCTGTTTCCCATTTCCTGTTTCCTGGAGGTGGGACCCAGGCGTCTGGGGCAGGAAGTGGGGGATTTCCTGTTTCCTGTTGGTTTCCTGGACCCAGGTGTCCAGGAGGGGTCAGGGGATTTCCTGATTTCTTTCCCATTTCCTGTTTGCTTTACATTTCCTGTTTCTTGGAGGTGGGACCCAGGCGTCTGGGGCAGGAAGTGGGGGATTTCCTGTTCCCTGTTGGTTTCCTGGACCCAGGTGTCCATGAGGGGTGAGGGGATTTCCTGTTTCCTTTCCCATTTCCTGTTTGCTTTACATTTCCTGTTTGCTGGAGGTGGGACCCAGGTGTCAGGGGCAGGAAGCGAGGGATTTCCTGTTTCCTGTTTGTTTCCTGGACCCAGGTGTCCAGGATTTCCTGTTTCCTTTCCCATTTCCTGTCTGCTTTATATTTCCTGTTTCCTGGAGGGGGGACCCAGGCGCCTGGGGCAGGAAGTGGAGGATTTCCTGTTTCCTGCAGGGGGGACCCAGGTGTCCAGGAGGGGTCAGCGGGATTTCCTGTTTCCTTTCCCATTTCCTGTTTACTTTACATTTCCTGTTTCCCCTTTTTTATTATTTTTGTTTTTATTATTATTATTGCTTTTTATCGCTGTTGTTTTATTATCGTATTTATTATTATTGCCATTTTTATTATTATTGTTTATTATTGTTATTATTGTTTATTACTATCATTATTATTATTACTATTGCTTTTCATTACTGTTGTTTTAATATCATATTTATTATTATTGTTCTTTATTATCGTTATTATTATTATTATTATTGCTTTTCATTGCTGTTGTTTTATTATCGTATTTATTATTATTGCCGTTTTCTATTATTATTATTATTATTATTCTATTATTGTTATTATTGTTTATGGTTATTGTTTATTATTACTATTAATTATGAATTAATTATGAACTATTAATTAATTTCTAATTAATTATTATTATTAGGTCTGTGGCAACGCTCTCATGAAAGTCTACCAGGCCCAATTTTGGAAGATGATCATCTTGATCAGAGAGGAATATCTGCCAAGGTATCTGCCAATCATATCGATCATCAAAATTTGCATTCCCCCCCCCCAAATTGATTGCCAAATTTGCATTTTTCCCCGCAAATTTATTGCCAAATTTGCATTTCCCCCGCAAATCTATTGCCAAATTTGCATTTTTTCCTGCAAATTGATTGCCAAATTTGCATTTTTCCTGCAAATTGATTGCCAAATTTGCATTTCCCCCGCAAATTGATTGCCAAATTTGCATTTTTTTCCTGCAAATTGATTGCCAAATTTGCATTTCCCCCGCAAATCTATTGCCAAATTTGCATTTTTTCCTGCAAATTGATTGCCAAATGTGCATTTTTTCCTGCAAATTGATTTCCAAATTTGCATTTCCCCCGCAAATTGATTGCCAAATTTGCATTTTTCCTGCAAATTGATTGCCAAATTTGCATTTCCCCCCGCAAATTTATTGCCAAATTTGCATTTTTTCCTGCAAATTGATTGCCAAATTTGCATTTCCCCCGCAAATTGATTGCCAAATTTGCATTTTTTCCTGCAAATTGATTGCCAAATGTGCATTTTTTCCTGCAAATTGATTTCCAAATTTGCATTTCCCCCGCAAATTGATTGCCAAATTTGCATTTTTCCTGCAAATTGATTTCCAAATTTGCATTTCCCCCGCAAATTGATTGCCAAATTTGCATTTTTCCTGCAAATTGATTTCCAAATTTGCATTTCCCCCGCAAATTGATTGCCAAATTTGCATTTTTCCTGCAAATTGATTGCCAAATTTGCATTTCCCCCCGCAAATTGATTGCCAAATTTGCATTTTTTTCCTGCAAATTGATTGCCAAATTTGCATTTTTTCCTGCAAATTGATTGCCAAATTTGCATTTTTTCCTGCAAATTGATTGCCAAATTTGCATTTCCCCCCGCAAATTGATTGCCAAATTTGCATTTCCCCCCGCAAATTCATTGCCAAATTTGCATTTTTTCCTGCAAATTGATTGCCAAATTTGCATTTTTCCTGCAAATTGATTGCCAAATTTGCATTTCCCCCCGCAAATTTATTGCCAAATTTGCATTTTTTCCTGCAAATTGATTGCCAAATTTGCATTTCCCCCCGCAAATTTATTGCCAAATTTGCATTTCCCCCGCAAATTTATTGCCAAATTTGCATTTCCCCCGCAAATTTATTGCCAAATTTGCATTTCCCCCCGCAAATTGCCAAATTTGCATTTTTCCCTGCAAATTGATTGCCAAATTTGCATTTTTTCCTGCAAATTGATTGCCAAATGTGCATTTTTCCCTGCAAATTGATTGCCAAATTTGCATTTTTTCCTGCAAATTGATTGCCAAATTTGCATTTTTCCTGCAAATTGATTGCCAAATTTGCATTTCCCCCCGCAAATTTATTGCCAAATTTGCATTTTTTCCTGCAAATTGATTGCCAAATTTGCATTTCCCCCCGCAAATTTATTGCCAAATTTGCATTTCCCCCGCAAATTTATTGCCAAATTTGCATTTCCCCCCGCAAATTTATTGCCAAATTTGCATTTCCCCCCGCAAATTGATTGCCAAATTTGCATTTTTCCTGCAAATTGATTGCCAAATTTGCATTTCCCCCCGCAAATTGATTGCCAAATTTGCATTTTTCCCTGCAAATTGATTGCCAAATTTGCATTTTTTCCTGCAAATTGATTGCCAAATGTGCATTTTTTCCTGCAAATTGATTTCCAAATTTGCATTTCCCCCGCAAATTGATTGCCAAATTTGCATTTTTCCTGCAAATTGATTTCCAAATTTGCATTTCCCCCGCAAATTGATTGCCAAATTTGCATTTTTCCTGCAAATTGATTTCCAAATTTGCATTTCCCCCCGCAAATTGATTGCCAAATTTGCATTTTTCCTGCAAATTGATTGCCAAATTTGCATTTCCCCCCGCAAATTGATTGCCAAATTTGCATTTCCCCCCGCAAATTCATTGCCAAATTTGCATTTTTTCCTATAAATTGATTGCCAAATTTGCATTTTTCCTGCAAATTGATTGCCAAATTTGCATTTCCCCCCGCAAATTTATTGCCAAATTTGCATTTTTTCCTGCAAATTGATTGCCAAATTTGCATTTCCCCCCGCAAATTTATTGCCAAATTTGCATTTCCCCCGCAAATTTATTGCCAAATTTGCATTTCCCCCGCAAATTTATTGCCAAATTTGCATTTCCCCCCGCAAATCCATTGCCAAATTTGCATTTTTCCCTGCAAATTGATTGCCAAATTTGCATTTTTTCCTGCAAATTGATTGCCAAATATGCATTTCCCCCGCAAATGTATTGCCAAATTTGCATTTCCCCCGCAAATTGATTGCCAAATTTGCATTTTTTCCTGCAAATTGATTGCCAAATTTGCATTTCCCCCGCAAATTTATTGCAAAATTTGCATTTCCCCCGCAAATTCATTGCCAAATTTGCCTTTTTTTCTGCAAATTGATTGTTAAACTTGCATTTCCCCCGCAAATTTATTGCAAAATTTGCATTTCCCCCCGCAAATTCATTGCCAAATTTGCATTTTTTCCTGAAAATTGATTGCCAAATTTGCCTTTCCCCCGCAAATTTATTGCAAAATTTGCATTTCCCCCGCAAATTGATTGCCAAATTTGCCTTTTTTTCTGCAAATTGATTGTTAAACTTGCATTTCCCCTGCAAATTTATAGCAAAATTTGCATTTCCCCCCGCAAATTTATTGCCAAATTTGCATTTCCCCCCGCAAATTTATTGCAAAATTTGCATTTCCCCCCGCAAATTTATTGCAAAATTTGCATTTCCCCCCGCAAATTTATTGCCAAATTTGCATTTTTTCCTGCAAATTGATTGCCAAATTTGCATTTCCCTCGCAAATTGATTGCCAAATTTGCATTTTTTCCTGCAAATTGATTGCCAAATTTGCATTTTTCCTGCAAATTGATTGCCAAATTTGCATTTCCCCCCGCAAATTGATTGCCAAATTTGCATTTTTTCCTGCAAATTGATTGCCAAATTTGCATTTCCCCCGCAAATTGATTGCAAAATTCCAGTTGCAATGGGAATTTTATTGGTTCTTTTATTTCATTTTGTTGATTTTACTTCTTTTCATTCCACTTCATTTTGATTTATTCTATTTCTGTTTATTATATTTATTCTTTTTATATTTTTATTTAATATATTTTTATTTGTTATATTTTTGTTTTTATTTATTATATTTTTATTCATTATATTTTTATTTATTATATTTATATTTGTTATATTTTTATTTATATTTATTATATTTATATTTATTATATTTATATTTGTTATATTTTTATTTTTATTTATTATATTTATATTTGTTATATTTTTATTTTTATTTATTATATTTATATTTATTATATTTATATTATATTTTTATTTTTATTTATTATATTTATATTTGTTATATTTTTATTTTTATTTATTATATTTATATTTATTATATTTTCATTTATATTTATTATATTTATATTTATTATATTTATATTTGTTATATCTTCATTTTTATTTATTATATTTATATTTATTATATTTATATTTCTATTTATTATATTTTTATTTATTATATTTATATTTGTTATATTTTTATTTTTATTTATTATATTTATATTTATTATATTTATATTTGTTATATTTTTATTTTTATTTATTATATTTATATTTATTATATTTTCATTTTCATTTATTATCTTTATATTTACAATATTTTTATTTTTATTATATTTATATTTATAATATATTTATTTTTCATTTGGTCTACTTTTCATTTTCTTTGTTTCCATTTCAATTTTTATATCTTTTCTTTCTATTTTATTGATTACCTTTGATTTCTTTCCTTTCGTCTCACCGTTTTGCAATTAAAATCTCCCTCTGGATCCCTGCAGGATCGAAGAGATCACCAGCACCGGGCAAATGGGATCCTTCATCCGGTTGAAACAGTTTTTGGAGGTAAAATGATTACCAATTCTTCCAAATTTTTGCATTTAAATTTTTGCATTTGAAATTTCTGCATTTGAAATTATTGTATTTGAATTTCTTGTATTCGAAATCTTTGCATTTCAAATTTCCGCATTTGAATTTCTTGTATTTGAAATTTTTGCATCAGATTTTTGCATTTCAAATTTTGGCATTTGAATTTATTGTATTTGAAATGATTGCATTTGAAATTACTGGATTTGAATTTTTTGCATTCGAAATTTTTGCATTTGATTTTATTGCATTTGAAATTTTTGCTTTCAAATGTTTGCATTTGAATTTATTGCATTTGAAATTATTGCATTTGAATTTATTGTATTTGAAACTATTGCATTTGAAATTACTGGATTTGAATTTTTTGCATTCTAATTTTTTGCATTCTAAATTTTTACATTTGAAATTTTTGCTTTTCAAATTTTTGCATTTGAAATTATTGTATTTTAAATTATTGCATTTGTAATTATTGTATTTGAAATTATGGCATTTGGAATTATTGCATTTGGAATTTTTGCATTTTAATTTATTGCATTTGAAATTTTTGCATTTGAAATTATTGCATTTGAAATTATTGCACTTGGAATTATTGCATTTTAATTTATTGTGTTTGAAATTTTTGCATTTGGAATTTTTGCATTCTAAAATTTTGCATTCTAATATTTTGCATTTGAAATTATTGCATTTGAAATTACTGGATTTGATATTTTTGCATTCAATATTTTTCATTTGAAATTTCTACATTTGTAATTTTTGCATTCGGAATTTTTGCATTCGGAATTATTGCATTTGTAATTTTTGCATTTGAAATGATTCCATTGGAAATATTCACATTCCAAATTATTGCATTGGACATTATTGCATTTGAATTTATTGTATTTGAAATGTTTGCATTTGAAATTATTGCATTTGAAATTATTGCAATTGAAATTTTTGCATTTGAAATGTTTGCATTTGAAATTATTGCATTTGAAATTTATGCATTTGAAATTATTGCATTTGAAATTTATGCATTTGAAATTATTGCATTTGAAATTTATTGCATTTGTAATTATAGCATTAGAAATATTCACATTCCAAATTATTGCATTTGAAATTTCTGCATTTGAAATGATTGCATCTGAAATTATTGAATTTGAAATTTCTGCATCTGAAATTATTGCATTCAGAATTATTGCATTCAAATTCAATTTGAAAGTTTTGCATTGGAAATTACTGCATTTCAAATTATTGCATTTGAATTTGTTGTATTTGAAATTATTGAATTTCAAATTTTTGTACTTGAAATTATTGCATTAGGAATTATTACATTCAAATTAAATTTGAATTTATTGCATTATTATATTATTATTCTATTCTATTATTATTATTATTATTATTATTATTATTATTATTATTATTATTATTATCATCATCATCTTTTTATTATTATCTTTTCCCAGGAATCTTTGCGGCGGAACGAAATTCCCCTCCCCAAGGGATTCCTGCCCCCGTCCTTTTGGAGGTCGTGACCCCGCCCCCGTTTTCCGGAACCTTCCGGAGTCGTTTCCGGAGAAAGAAACCAATCGTGCCAAGAAAAATCTAGAATTTTCGTAATTATTCCAATTATTTGAATGGGAATTAGTCCGATTATTCGAATGGGAATTAATCCGATTATTTGAAGGGGAATTAATCCAATTATTCAAATTATTCCGATTATTCGAATGGGAATTAATCCGATTATTCAAATGGGAATTATTCCGATTATTCAAATTATTCTGATTATTCAAATGGGAATTATTCCGATTATTCAAATTATTCCGATTATTCGAATGGGAATTAATCCGATTATTCGAATGGGAATTATTCCGATTATATAAAATTATTCCGATTATTTGAATGGGAATTAGTCTGATTATTCGAATGCGAATTAATCCGATTATTCGAATGGGAATTAATCCGATTATTCAAATTATTTTGATTATTCAAATGGGAATTATTCCGATTATTCAAATTATTCCGATTATTCAAATGGGAATTAATCCGATTATTCGAATGGGAATTATTCCGATTATATAAAATTATTCCGATTATTTGAATTATTCCGATTATTTGAATGGGAATTATTCTGATTATTCGAATGCGAATTAATCCGATTATTCGAATGGGAATTAATCCGATTATTCAAATTATTCTGATTATTCGAATGGGAATTATTCCGATTATTCAAATTATTCTGATTATTCTAATGGGAATTAGTCCGATTATTCCAATTATTCCAATTATTTGGATGGGAATTAATCCGATTATTCGAACCATCCTAAATTTAGAAATGAAATTTGAATTGATTTCTTTAATTTCATCCTTTCATAATTAAATTTGAATTGATTTCTTTAATTGAATCCTTTCATAATTAAATTTGATTTCAATTTTTCCACTTGACCCTTTGAAAAATCATTTTAAAATTGAATTTATTTTTTTAATTTCATCCTTTCATAATTAAATTTGAATTGATTTCTTTAATTTCATCCTTTCATAATTAAATTTGGTTTTAATTTTTCCATTTGACCCCTTAAAAAAATCACTTTAAATTTAAATTTCATTTTTAAATTTAATCCTTTATTAAATGTGAATTTCATTTTTTCATTTGTTCCTTCAGTAATTAAACGGAAATTTCATTTTTCAATTTGATCGTTAGATCTAAATGTGATCTTCACATTTCATCCTTTAATAATTAAATTTTCATTTTCATTTTTACATTTCATCGTGACTTTTGCCTTGAATTGTCATTGTATCCGCCGGACTTGGAAGAAAATAAAGCAATTTCTTTTTATTTCCCGAACCGCTTGGAATATTCAAATGGAAGTTTCCGGAAGTTTCTGTGGATTTCTAGAGGGTTCCGGAAGGAGGGATTTAAAGGGGGTTCCGGAAGGAGGGATTTGAAGAAGGTTCCGGAAGGAGGGATTTCTAGGGGGTTCCGGATTTCAATGGGATTCTGGGATTTCCAGGGGGTTCTAGAAGGAGGGATGTCCAGAAGGTTCCGGAAGGAGGGATTTCTAGAAGGTTCCAGAAGGAGGGATTTGAAGAAGGTTCCGGAAGGAGAGATTTCTAGGGGGTTCCGGATTTCAATGGGATTCTGGGATTTCCAGGGGGTTCTAGAAGGAGGGATTTCCAGAAGGAGGGATTTGAAGAAGGTTCCGGAAGGAGGGATTTCCAGAAGGTTCCAGAAGGAGGGATTTGAAGAAGGTTCCGGAAGGAGGGATTTCTAGGGGGTTCCGGAAGGAGGGATTTGAAGAAGGTTCCGGAAGGAGGGATTTGAAGAAGGTTCCAGAAGGAGGGATTTGAAGAAAGTTCCGGAAGGAGGGATTTCTAGGGGGTTCCGGATTTCCAGGGGGTTCCGGAAGGAGGGGTGTCCAGAAGGTTCTGGAAGGAGGGATTCGAAGAAGGTTCCGGAAGGAGGGATTTCTAGGGGGTTCCGGATTTCCAGGGGATTCTGGGATTTCCAGGGGGTTCTAGAAGGAGGGATTTCCAGAAGGAGAGATTTCCAGAATGTTCTGGAAGGAGGGATTTGAAGGGAGGGATTTCCAGAAGGTTCCGGAAGGAGGGATTTGAAGAAGGTTCCGGAAGGAGGGATTTCTAGGGGGTTCCGGATTTCAATGGGATTCTGGGATTTCCAGGGGGTTCCGGAAGGAGGGATGTCCAGAAGGTTCCAGAAGGAGGGATTTGAAGAAGGTTGCGGAAGGAGGGATTTCTAGGGGGTTCCGGAAGGAGGGATTTGAAGAAGGTTCCGGAAGGAGGGATTTGAAGAAGGTTCCAGAAGGAGGGATTTGAAGAAAGTTCCGGAAGGAGGGATTTCTAGGGGGTTCCGGATTTCAAGGGGATTCTGAGATTTCCAGGGGGTTCTGAAAGGAGGGATTTGAAGAAGGTTCCGGAAGGAAGGATTTCTAGGGGGTTCCAGAAGGTTCTAGAAGGAAGGACTTGAAGGGGGTTCTGGGATTTCTAGGGGGTTCTGGAAGGAGGGATTTGAAGAAGGTTCCGGAAGGAGGGATTTCTAGGGGGTTCCGGATTTCCAGGGGGTTCTGGAAGGAAGGATTTGAAGGGGGTTCTGGAAAGAGGGATTCCAAGGGGGTTCCGGATTTCCAGGGGGTTCTGGGATTTCCAGGGGGTTCCGGAAGGAGGGATTTCCAGAAGGTTCTGGAAGGAAGGACTTGAAAGGGGTTCTGGGATTTGAAGGGGGTTGCGGAAGGAGGGATTTCCAGGGGATTCCAGAAGAAGGGATTTCCAGGGGGTTCTAGATTCTGGGATTTCCAGGGGTTCCGGGATTCGAAGGGGTTCCAGAAGGAGGGATTTCTAGGGGGTTCCGGAAGGATAGATTCCCAGGGGATTCTGGATTTCCAGGGGGTTCCGGAAGGAGGGATTTCCAGAAGGTCCCAGAAGGGATTTGAAGAAGGTTCCGGAAGGAGGGATTTCTAGGGGGTTCCGGAAGGAGGGGTGTCCAGAAGGTTCTGGAAGGAGGGATTTGAAGAAGGTTCCGGAAGGAGGGATTTGAAGAAGGTTCCGGAAGGGATTTCCAGAAGGTTCCAGAAGGAGGGATTTGAAGAAGGTTCCGGAAGGAGGGATTTCTAGGGGGTTCCGGATTTCAATGGGATTCTGGGATTTCCAGGGGGTTCTAGAAGGAGGGATTTCCAGAAGGAGAGATTTCCAGAATGTTCTGGAAGGAGGGATTTGAAGAAGGTTCCGGAAGGAGGGATTTCCAGAAGGTTCTGGAAGGAGGGATTCGAAGAAGGTTCCGGAAGGAGGGATTTGAAGAAGGTTCCGGAAGGAGGGATTTCTAGGGGGTTCCGGATTTCCAGGGGGTTCCGGAAGGAGGGGTGTCCAGAAGGTTCCGGAAGGAGGGATTTGAAGAAGGTTCCGGAAGGAGGGATTTCTAGGGGGTTCCGGATTTCAATGGGATTCTGGGATTTCCAGGGGGTTCTAGAAGGAGGGATTTCCAGAAGGAGAGATTTCCAGAATGTTCTGGAAGGAGGGATTTGAAGAAGGTTCCGGAAGGAGGGATTTCCAGAAGGTTCTGGAAGGAGGGATTCGAAGAAGGTTCCGGAAGGAGGGATTTGAAGAAGGTTCCGGAAGGAGGGATTTCTAGGGGGTTCCGGATTTCCAGGGGGTTCCGGAAGGAGGGGTGTCCAGAAGGTTCCGGAAGGAGGGATTTGAAGAAGGTTCCGGAAGGAGGGATTTGAAGAAGGTTCCGGAAGGAGGGATTTCTAGGGGGTTCTGGATTTCAGGGGGTTCCAGAAGGAGGGATTTCCAGAAGGTTCCAGAAGGAGGGATTTGAAGAAGGTTGCGGAAGGAGGGATTTCTAGGGGGTTCCGGAAGGAGGGATTTCTGGGGGATCCCAGATTTCAAGGGGATTCTGGGATTTCCAGGGGGTTCCGGAAGGAGGGATTTGAAGAAGGTTCCGGAAGGAAGGATTTCTAGGGGGTTCCAGAAGGTGAGATTTCCAGAAGGTTCTGGAAGGACTTGAAGGGGGTTCTGGGATTTCTAGGGGGTTCCGGAAGGAGGGATTTCTAGGGGGTTCTGGATTTCAAGGGGATTCTGGGATATCCAGGGGGTTCCGGAAGGAGGGATTTGAAGAAGGTTCCGGAAGGAGAGATTTCCAGAAGGTTCCGGAAAGAGGGACCTCCTCTTCCTCCCTCTATAATGAAGATAGAGACCTCCTCTTCCTCGCTGTATAAGGAAAATAGAGACCTCTTATTCCTCCCTCCTTAAGGAAAATAGGGACCTCCTATTCCGCCCTCTATAATGAAAATAGGGACCTCCTATTCCATATTCTGCGATGAAAATAGAGACCTCCTATTCCATATTCTGCAATGAAAATAGAGACCTCCTATTCCGCAATTTGCGATGAAAATAGAGACCTCCTATTCCATATTCTGCGATGGAAATAGAGACCTCCTATTTCAGATTCTGCAATGAAAATAGAGACCTCCTATTCCATATTCTGTAATGAAAATAGAGACCTCCTATTCCGCAATTTGCGATGAAAATAGAGACCTCCTATTCCATATTCTGCAATGAAAATAGGGACCTCCTATTCCATATTCTGCAATGAAAATAGGGACCTCCTATTCCGCAATTTGCGATGAAAATAGAGACCTCCTATTCCGCAATTTGCGATGAAAATAGAGACCTCCTATTCCGCAATTTGCGATGAAAATAGAGACCTCCTATTCCGCAATTTGCGATGAAAATAGAGACCTCCTATTCCATATTCTGCAATGAAAATAGGGACCTCCTATTCCATATTCTGCAATGAAAATAGGGACCTCCTATTCCGCAATTTGCGATGAAAATAGAGACCTCCTATTTCAGATTCTGCAATGAAAATAGAGACCTCCTATTCCATATTCTGTAATGAAAATAGAGACCTCCTATTCCGCAATTTGCGATGAAAATAGAGACCTCCTATTCCATATTCTGCAATGAAAATAGGGACCTCCTATTCCATATTCTGCAATGAAAATAGGGACCTCCTATTCCGCAATTTGCGATGAAAATAGAGACCTCCTATTCCGCAATTTGCGATGAAAATAGAGACCTCCTATTCCGCAATTTGCGATGAAAATAGAGACCTCCTATTCCATATTCTGCAATGAAAATAGGGACCTCCTATTCCATATTCTGCAATGAAAATAGGGACCTCCTATTCCGCAATTTGCGATGAAAATAGAGACCTCCTATTCCGCAATTTGCGATGAAAATAGAGACCTCCTATTCCAGATTCTGCAATGAAAATAGAGACCTCCGATCCCTCCCTCTATAATGACAATAGGCACCTCCTATGACTGTCTCCTCCGACGTTTCTCCCATGAAAATTAGGGACCTCTTTCTTCCTCTATAATTAAAATAGTGACCTCCTATTCCACATTCTGCAATGGAAATAGAGACCTCCTATTCTGCATTCTGCGATGAGAATAGGGACCTCCTCAGACCGCCCCCTCCGATTTTCCTCCCATGAAATTAGGGACCTCCTATTCCGCTTTCTGGAATGAAAATAGGGACCTATTCCATGTTTCTCCCAGGAAAATAGAGACCTCCTCTTCCTCCCTATATAATGAAAATAGGGACCTCCTCTTCCTCCCTCTATAATGAAAATAGAGACCTCCTCTTCCTCTCTCTATAATGAAGATAGGGACCTCCTATTCCGCTCTCTATAATGAAAATAGGGACCTCCTCTTCCTCCCTCTATAATGAAAATAGAGACCTCCTCTTCCTCTCTCTATAATGAAGATAGGGACCTCCTATTCCTCCCTCTATAATAAAAATAGAGACCTCCTCTTCCTTCCTCTATAATGAAAATAGGGAGCTCCTATGGCCGTCCCGTCTGATGTTAGGGACCTCCTAGAACGTTCCCTCCGACGTTAGGGACCTCCTAGGACCATCCTCCCATTAAATAGAGACCTCCTATTCCAGATTCTGCAATGAAAATAGGGACCTCCTCTTCCACCTCTGGAAAGAAGATAGGGACCTCCTCTTCCACCCTATATAATGAAAATAGGGACCTCCTCTTCCATATTCTGCATGGAAATAGGGACCTCCAAGGACGTTTCTCCCCTCCGACGTTTCGCCCGTGAAATTAGGGACCTCCTATTCCGCTTTCTGCAATGAAAATAGGGACCTATTCCATGTTTCTCCCAGGAAAATAGGGACCTCCTCTTCCTCCCAGTATAATGAAAATAGAGACCTCCTATTCCGCACTCTATAATGAAGATAGAGACCTCCTCTTCCTCCCTCTATAATGAAGATAGAGACCTTCTCTTCCTCCCTCTATAAGGAAAATAGGGACCTGCTCTTCCATATTCTGCATGGAAATAGGGATCTCCTAGGGCTGCCCCTCCGACTTTCCTACCAGGAAAATAGGGACCTCCTATGACTGTCTCCTCCGACGTTTCTCCTATGAAATTAGAGACCTCCTATTCCACTTTCTGCCATGAAAATAGGGACCTCCAATCCATATTCTGCATGGAAATAGGGACCTCCTAGGACCGTCCCCACAGACGTTAGGGACCTGCTAGGACCGTCCCCTCCAACGTTAGGGACCTCCTAGCACCATCCCCTCCGACGTTAGGGACCTCCTAGGACCTATTCCACATTCTGCGATGAAAATAGAGACCTCCGCTTCCTCCCTCTATGATGAAAATAGAGACCTCTTATGGCCGTCCCCTCTGATGTTAGGGACCTCCTAGGACCATCCCTTCCGCCATTCCTCCCATTAAATAGGGACCTCCTATTCCACATTCTGCGATGAAATTAGGGACCTCTGGAAAGAAGATAGGGACCTCCTCTTCCACCCTATATAATGAAGATAGGGACCTCCTCTTCCATATTCTGCATGGAAATAGGGACCTCCTAGGGCCGTCCCCTCCGGCGTTTCTCCCGTGAAATTAGGGACCTCCTATTCCGCTTTCTGCAATGAGAATAGGGACCTATTCCATGTTTCTCCCAGGAAAATAGAGACCTCCTATTCCTCCCTCTATAAGGAAAATAGGGACCTCCTATTCCGCAATTTGCGATGAAAATAGAGACCTCCTATTCCAGATTCTGCGATGAAAATAGAGACCTCCAATACCAGATTCTGCAATGAAAATAGGGACCTCCTCTTCCACATTCTGCAATGAAAATAGAGACCTCTTATTCTTCCCTCTATAATGAAAATAGAGACCTCCTCTTCCTCCCTATATAATGAAAATAGGGACCTCCTATTCCTCCCTATGTAATGAAAATAGGGACCTCCTATTCCTCCCTACGTAATGAAAATAGAGACCTCCTAGGACCATCCCTATTTAATTTAAAATTAATTTTAATTTTAATTTTTACATTTAATCCTTTAATAAATTAATTTATATTCAATTTTTACATTTAATCCTTTCATAATTAAATGTAATCGTAACTTTTACATTTAATCCTTTAAAACTCAAATTTAATTTTTACATTTAATCCTTTCATTATTAAATGGAAATGTCATTTTTACATTTAATCCGTTCAAAATTTAATTTAAATTTAATTTTAAAATCTCATCCTTTCATCGTTACTTTCAAATTTAACTAATGAAAATAGGGACCTATTTCACATTCCGTGATGAAAATAGAGACCTGTGCCACATTCTGCAATGAATATAGGGACCTACGATTTAAGTTAAAATTAAGTTTAATTTTAATTTTTTGATTTAATACTTTAATTTTTAAATTTAATTTAATTGAAATTTAATTTTTACATTTAATCCTTTCATAATTAAATGCAAATATCATTTTTACATTTAATCCTTTCAAAATCTAATTTAAATGTAATTTTTAAATCTCATCCTCTCATCGTTACTTTTAAGTATAATTAATGAAAATAGGGACCTGCTATTCCACATTCCGCAATGGAAATAGAGACCTCCTATTCCTCCCTCTATATTGAAAATAGAGACCTCCTATTCCATATTCTGCAATGGAAATAGAGACCTCCTATTCCACCCTATATAAGGAAGATAGGGACCTCCTATTCTGCATTCCGCAATGGAAATAGAGACCTCCTATTCCACCCTATATAAGGAAGATAGGGACCTCCTATTCCACATTCTGCAATGGAAATAGAGACCTCCTATTCCACATTCCGCAATGGAAATAGAGACCTCCTATTCCACCCTATATAAGGAAGATAGGGACCTCCTATTCTGCATTCTGCAATGGAAATAGAGACCTCCTATTCCACATTCTGCGATGAAAGTAGGGACCTCCTCTTCCTCCCTATATAAGGAAAATAGAGACCTCCTATTCCACCCTATATAAGGAAAATAGGGACCTCCTAGGACCGTCCCCTGCGACATTTCTCCATTAAAATAGGGACCTCCTATTCCAGATTCTGCAATGAAAATAGGGACCTCCTATTCTACATTCTGCGATCAAAATAGGGACCTCCTCTTCCATATTCTGCATGGAAATAGGGACCTCCTCCCTCTATAATTAGAATAGAGACCTCCCCTTCCTCTCTCTATAAGGAAAATAGAGACCTCCTCTTCCTCCCTCTATAAGGAAAATAGAGACCTCCTCTTCCTCCCTATATAATGAAAATAGAGACCTCCTAGTCCGCCCTATATAATGAAAATAGAGACCTCCTATTCCGCCCTATATAATGAAAATAGGGACCTCCTATTCCACATTCCACAATGGAAATAGAGACCTCCTATTCCACCCTATATAAGGAAGATAGGGACCTCCTATTCTGCATTCCGCAATGGAAATAGAGACCTCCTATTCCACATTCCACAATGGAAATAGAGACCCTCCTCTTCCGCCCTATATAAGGAAGATAGGGACCTCCTAGGACCGTCCCCTCTGACATTTCTCCATGAAAATAGGGACCTCCTACTCCACCTTCTTGGAAAAAAAGGGACCCCCCCATTATGCATTCTGCAATGAAAATAGGGACCTATTACATATTCTGTGATTAAAATAGGGTCCTCCTCTTCCATATTCCGCAATGCAAATAGAGACCTATTCCACATTCTGCGACTAAAATAGAGACCTCCTATTCCAGATTCTGCAATGAAAATAGAGACCTCCTCTTCCTCCCTCTATAAGGAAAATAGAGACCTTCTCTTCCTCCCTCTATAATGAAGATAGAGACCTCCTCTTTCTCCCTCTATAATGAAAATAGGGACCTCCTCTTCCTCCCTCTATGAGGAAAATAGAGACCTCCTCTTCCTCCCTCTATAATGAAGATAGAGACCTCCTCTTCCTCCCTATATAATGAAAATAGGGACCTCCTATGGTCGTCCCCCTGCTGTTAGGGACCTATTAGAACGTTACCTCCGACGTTCGGGACCTCCTAGGACATCCCTTCCGCCATTCCTCCCATTAAATAGGGACCTCCTATTCCACATTCTGTGATGAAAATAGGGACCTCCTCTTCCACCACTGGAAAGAAGATAGGGACCTCCTCTTCCACCCGCTATAATGAAAATAGGGACCTATTCCATATTCTGCATGGAAATAGGGACCTCCTAGGGCCGTCCCCTCCGACGTTTCTCCCGTTAAATTAGGGACCTCCTATTCCGCTTTCTCTCTATGTTTCTCCCAGGAAAATAGAGACCTCCTCTACCTCCCTATATAATGAAAATAGAGACCTCCCCTTCCTCCCTCTATAAGGAAAATAGAGACCTCCTATTCCACCCTATATAAGGAAAATAGGGACCTCCTAGGACCGTCCCCTGCAACATTTCTCCATGAAAATAGGGACCTCCTATTCCAGATTCTGCATGGAAATAGGGACCTCCTCCCTCTATAATTAGAATAGAGACCTCCCCTTCCTCTCTCTATAAGGAAAATAGAGACCTCCTCTTCCTCCTTCTATAATGAAAATAGAGACCTCCTCTTCCTCCTTCTATAATGAAGATAGGGACCTCCTCTTTCTCCCTCTATAATGAAAATAGGGACCTCCTCTTTCTCCCTCTATAATGAAGATAGAGACCTCCTCTTTCTCCCTCTATAATGAAGATAGGGACCTCCTCTTTCTCCCTCTATAATGAAAATAGGGACCTCCTCTTTCTCCCTCTATAATGAAGATAGAGACCTCCTCTTTCTCCCTCTATAATGAAGATAGGGACCTCCTCTTCCTCCCTGTATAATGAAAATAGAGACCTCCTCTTCCTCCCTGTATAATGAAAATAGAGACCTCCTATGGTCGTCCCCCTGCTGTTAGGGACCTCCTAGAACGTTACCTCCGACATTAGGGACCTCCTGGGACATCCCTTCCGCCATTCCTCCCATTAAATAGGGACCTCCTATTCCACATTCTGCGATGAAAATAGGGACCTCCTCTTCCACCACTGGAAAGAAGATAGGGACCTCCTCTTCCACCCGCTATAATTAAAATAGGGACCTATTCCATATTCTGCATGGAAATAGGGACCTCCTAGGGCCGTCCCCTCCGACGTTTCTCCCGTTAAATTAGGGACCTCCTATTCCGCTTTCTCTCTATGTTTCTCCCAGGAAAATAGAGACCTCCTCTACCTCCCTATATAATGAAAATACAGACCTCCCCTTCCTCCCTCTATAAGGAAAATAGAGACCTCCTCTTCCTCCCTCTATAATGAAGATAGAGACCTCCTATTCCACCCTATATAAGGAAAATAGGGACCCTCCTATTCCAGATTCTGCAATGAAAATAGGGACCTCCTATTCTACATTCTGCGATCAAAATAGGGACCTCCTCTTCCATATTCTGCATGGAAATAGGGACCTCCTCCCTCTATAATTAGAATAGAGACCTCCCCTTCCTCTCTCTATAAGGAAAATAGAGACCTCCTCTTCCTCCCTCTATAAGGAAAATAGAGACCTCCTCTTCCTCCCTATATAATGAAAATAGAGACCTCCTAGTCTGCCCTATATAATGAAAATAGAGACCTCCTATTCCGCCCTATATAATGAAAATAGGGACCTCCTATTCCATATTCTGCGATGAAAATAGGGACCTCCTATTCCGCAATTTGCAATGAAAATAGGGACCTCCTATTCCGCAATTTGCAATGAAAATAGAGACCTATTCCATATTCTGCGATTAAAATAGGGATCTCCTAGTCCACATTCTGCAAAGAAAATAGAGACCTATTTCAGATTCTGCATGGAAATAGGGACCTCCTATGGCTGTCCCTCTGACGTTCCTCCCAGGAAAATAGGGACCTCCTATTCCACTTTCTGCCATGAAAATAGGGACCTCCAATCCATATTCTGCATGGAAATAGGGACCTCCTAGGACCGTCTCCACTGACGTTAGGGACCTCCTAGGACCGTCCCCTCTGATGTTAGGGACCTCCTAGGACTGTCCTCTCTGATGTTAGGGACCTTCTATTCCACATTCTGTGATGAAAATAGAGACCTCCTCTTCCTCCCTCTATATTTAGAATAGAGACCTCCTCTTCCTCCCTATATAATGAAAATAGAGACCTCCTATGGCCGTCCCCTCTGATGTTAGGGACCTCCTAGAACGTTTCATCCGACGTTAGGGACCTCCTAGGGCCATCCCTTCCGCCATTCCTCCCATTAAATAGGGACCCTATTTCACCCTCTATAATGAAAATAGAGACCTCCTATTCCTCTCTCTATAATGAAAATAGAGACCTCCTATTTCTCTCTCTATAATGAAATTAGGGACCTCCTAGTCCTCCCTCTATAATGAAAGTAGGGACCCATTCGATATTCTGCAATGAAAATAGAGACCTCCTATTCCATATTCTGCAATGAAAATAGGGACCTCCTAGGACCGTCCCCTCCAACATTTCTCCCAGGAAAATAGGGACCTCCTCTTCCTCCCTCTATAATGAAGATAGAGACCTCCTCTTCCTCCCGGTATAAGGAAAATAGAGACCTCCTCTTCCTCCCTCTATAATGAAGATAGAGACCTCCTCTTCCTCCCGGTATAAGGAAAATAGAGACCTCCTCTTCCTCCCTCTAGAAGGAAAATAGAGACCTCCTCTTCTTCCTCTATAATGAAAATAGAGACCTCCTCTTCCCTATATGTGGAAAATAGGGACCTCCTCTTCCGCCCTCTATAAGGAAAATAGGGACCTCCTCTTCCTCATTCTATAATTAAAATAGAGACCTCCTCTTCCTTCCTCTATAATGAAAATAGGGACCTCTTCTTCCTCATTCTATAATTAGGGACGACGTTAGGGACCTCCTAGGACCATCCTCTCCGACGTTAGGGACCTCCTAGGACCTATTCCACATTCTGCGATGAAAATAGAGACCTCCGCTCCCTCCCTCTATGATGAAAATAGAGACCTCTTATGGCCGTCCCCTCTGATGTTAGGGACCTCCTAGGACCATCCCTTCCGCCATTCCTCCCATTAAATAGGGACCTCCTATTCCACATTCTGCGATGAAATTAGGGACCTATTCCATGTTTCTCCCAGGAAAATAGGGACCTCCTCTTCCTCCCTCTATAATGAAGATAGAGACCTCCTCTTCGTCCCTCTATAATGAAGATAGAGACCTCCTCTTCCTCCCTCAGTAAGGAAAATAGAGACCTCCTCTTCCTCCCTCTATAATGAAGATAGAGACCTCCTCTTCCTCCCTCTGTAAGGAAAATAGAGACCTCTTATTCCTCTCTCTATAATGAAGATAGAGACCTCCTATTACTGTCTTTATAATGAAAATAGGGACCTCCTATTCCTCCCTCTATAAGGGAAATAGAGACCTCCTATTCCATATTCTGCAATGAAAATAGGGACCTCCTATGACTGTCTCCTCCGACGTTTCTCCCATGAAAATAGGGACCTCTTTCTTCCTCTATAATTAAAATAGGGACCTCCTATTCCACATTCTGCCGTGGAAATAGAGACCTCCTATTCCGCATTCTGCAATGAGAATAGGGACCTATTCCATGTTTCTCCCAGGAAAATAGAGACCTCCTCTTCCTCCCTCTATGATGAAAATAGAGACCTCCTCTTCCTCCCTATATAATGGAAATAGAGACCTCCACTTCCTCCCTCTATAATGAAAATAGAGACCTATTATTGCTCTCTCTATAATGAAGATAGGGACCTCCTCTTCCTCCGTCGATGATTAAAATAGGGACCTCCTATGACTGTCTCCTCCGATGTTTCTCCCATGAAAATAGGGACCTCTTCCTCCCTCTATAAGGAAAATAGGGACCTCCTCTTCCTCCCTCTATAAGGAAAATAGGGACCTCCTCTTCCTCCCTCTATAAGGAAAATAGGGACCTCCTCTTCCTCCCTCTATAAGGAAAATAGAGACCTCCTATTCCATATTCTGCAATGAAAATAGAGACCTCCTCTTCCACATTCTGCAATGAAAATAGAGACCTCCTCTTCCTCCCTCAATAATGAAAATAGAGACCTCCTCTTCCTCCCTCTATGAGGAAAATAGAGACCTCCTCTTCCTCCCTCTATAATGAAAATAGAGACCTCCTCTTCCTCCCTCTATAATGAAGATAGGGACCTCCTCTTTCTCCCTCTATAATGAAGATAGAGACCTCCTCTTTCTCCCTCTATAATGAAGATAGAGACCTCCACTTTCTCCCTCTATAATGAAGATAGAGACCTCCACTTTCTCCCTCTATAATGAAAATAGAGACCTCCTCTTCCTCCCTATATAATGAAAATAGGGACCTCCTATGGTCGTCCCCCTGCTGTTAGGGACCTATTAGAACGTTACCTCCGACGTTCGGGACCTCCTAGGACATCCCTTCCGCCATTCCTCCCATTAAATAGGGACCTCCTATTCCACATTCTGTGATGAAAATAGGGACCTCCTCTTCCACCACTGGAAAGAAGATAGGGACCTCCTCTTCCACCCGCTATAATGAAAATAGGGACCTATTCCATATTCTGCATGGAAATAGGGACCTCCTAGGGCCGTCCCCTCCGACGTTTCTCCCGTTAAATTAGGGACCTCCTATTCCGCTTTCTCTCTATGTTTCTCCCAGGAAAATAGAGACCTCCTCTACCTCCCTATATAATGAAAATACAGACCTCCTCTTCCGCCCTCTATAATGAAAATAGAGACCTCCCCTTCCTCCCTCTATAAGGAAAATAGAGACCTCCTATTCCACCCTATATAAGGAAAATAGGGACCTCCTAGGACCGTCCCCTGCGACATTTCTCCATGAAAATAGGGACCTCCTATTCCAGATTCTGCATGGAAATAGGGACCTCCTCCCTCTATAATTAGAATAGAGACCTCCCCTTCCTCTCTCTATAAGGAAAATAGAGACCTCCTCTTCCTCCCTCTATAATGAAAATAGAGACCTCCTCTTCCTCCTTCTATAATGAAAATAGAGACCTCCTATTCCTCCTTCTATAAGGAAAATAGAGACCTCCTATTCCATATTCTGCATGGAAATAGGGACCTCCTAGGACTGTCCCCTCTGACGTTAGGGACCTCCTTGTACCGTCCCCTCTGACATTCCTCCCATTAAATAGGTACCTCCCCTCCGACGTTTCTCCCATGAAAATAAGGACCTCCTAGGACCGTCCCCTCCGACATTAGGGAGCTCCCCTTCCTCTATAATGAAAATAGAGACCTCCTCTTCCTCCCTCTATGATGAAAATAGAGACCTCCTCTTCCTCCCTCTATAAGGAAAATAGAGACCTCCTCTTCCGCCCTATATAATGAAAAGAGAGACCTCCTATTCCTCCCTCTATAAGGAAAATAGAGACCTCCTCTTCCGCCCTATATAATGAAAAGAGAGACCTCCTATTCCTCCCTCTATAAGGAAAATAGAGACCTCCTCTTCCGCCCTATATAATGAAAATAGAGACCTCCTCTTCCTCCCTCTATAAGGAAAATAGAGACCTCCTCTTCCGCCCTATATAATGAAAATAGAGACCTCCTCTTCCTCCCTCTATAAGGAAAATAGAGACCTCTTCCGCTCTCTAGAATGAAAATAGAGACCTCCTATTCCATATTCTGCAATGAAAATAGAGACCTCCTATTCCATATTCTGCAATGAAAATAGGGACCTCCTATTCCATATTCTGCAATGAAAATAGAGACCTCCTAGGACCGTGTCCTCCGACGTTTCTCACATGAAAATAGGGACCTCCTCTTCCAGCCTCTGCAATGAAAATAGAGACCTCCTATTCTGCATTCTGCAATGAAAATAGAGACCTCCTATTCCTCCCTCTATAATGACAATAGGCACCTCCTATGACTGTCTCCTCCAACGTTTCTCCCATGAAAATTAGGGACCTCTTTCTTCCTCTATAATTAAAATAGTGACCTCCTATTCCACATTCTGCAATGGAAATAGAGACCTCCTCTTCCTCCCTCTATGATTAAAATAGGGACCTACTATTCCAAGCTAATTAATGAAAATAGGGACCTTCTATTCCATATTCTGCAGTGAAAATAGAGACCTCCTATTCCATATTCTGCAATGAAAATAGGGACCTCCTATTCCGCAATTTGCAATGAAAATAGAGACCTCCTATTCCAGATTCTGCAATGAAAATAGAGACCTCCTCTTCCGCCCTCTATAATGAAGATAGAGACCTCCTATTCCATATTCTGCAATGAAAATAGGGACCTCCTGTTCCGCAATTTGCAATGAAAATAGAGACCTCCTCTTCCTCCCTCTATGATTAAAATAGGGACCTAATATTCCAAGCTAATTAATGAAAATAGGGACCTTCTATTCCATATTCTGCAGTGAAAATAGGGACCTCCTCTTCCTCTATGATTAAAATAGGGACCTACTATTCCACCCTAAATAATGAAAATAGGGACCTCCTATTCCATATTCTGCTTGGAAATAGGGACCTCCTAGGACCGCCCCTCCAACATTTCTCCCAGGAAAATAGGGACCTCCTCTTCCACCCTCTGCAATGAAAATAGAGACCTCCTATTCCGCCCTCTATAATGAAAATAGGGACCTCCTATGACTGTCTCCTCTGACGTTTCCCCCATGAAAATAGGGACCTCTTTCTTCCTCTATTATTAAAATAGGGACCTCCTATTCCACATTCAGCAATGGAAATAGAGACCTCCTATTCCACATTCTGCAATGAGAATAGGGACCTCCTCAGACCGTCCCCTCCGATGTCCCTACCATGAAAATAGAGACCCCCCTTCCTCCCTCTATAATGAAGATAGAGACCTCCTCTTCCTCGCTCTATAATGAAAATAGAGACCTCCTATTCCGCATTCTGCAATGGAAATAGAGACCTCCTCTTCCTCGCTCTATAATGAAAATAGAGACCTCCTATTCCACATTCTGCAATGAAAATAGAGACCTCCTCCCTCCCTCTATAATTAGAATAGGGACCTCCTCTTCCTCCCTCTATAATGAAGATAGAGACCTCCTATTCCGCATTCTGCAATGGAAATAGAGACCTCCTCCCTCCCTCTATAATTAGAATAGGGACCTCCTCTTCCGCCCTCTATAATGAAAATAGAGACCTCCTATTCCGCATTCTGCAATGGAAATAGAGACCTCCTCTTCCTCCCTATATAATGAAAATAGGGACCGTCCCCTCTGATGTTAGGGACCTCCTAGGACCACCCTCCCATTAAATAGGGACCTCCTATTTCACATTCTGCGATGAAAATAGGGACCTCCTCTTCCACCTCTGGAACGAAGATAGGGACCTCCTCTTCCCTATTCTATAATATATATTCCTGTTAATATATATCTGTATATATTCAAATTATATCTATATAAATAGATATTTATTCTAAATATATTTGTTTATTCTATATATATATTTCTATTTCTAGATAGAGAGCTATATATCAGCTCTCTCTATAATTTTTACAGCTCTCGATCTAGAAATAGAAATATATATATATATCTAGAATAAACAAATATATTTAGAATAAATATCTATTTAAAATATAGATTCATATATATATATATATATATATTTATACAGCTCAATGCCTATAAATAGAAATATACATTTAGAATAAGGAAATATATTTAGAATATCTATTATATATATATATATATATATATATATATATATATATATATATATATATATATATATATATATAATTTATACAGCTCTCTACCTATAAATAGAAATATACATTGAGAATAAAAAATATCTTTAGAACAAATATATATATTAGGATATAGATTTATATTTATAATATATACAGATATAATTTATATAGCTCTCTATCTAGAAATAGAAATATATATTGAGAACAAATTTGCCCTCAACCAAAATGGCGGCGGAGAACTCGACGGCGCGATTTCCCTCCACCTCTCGCGAGAATTGGGCCCATTCAGCGCGATTGGACTCCACTTCTCGCGAGAACAAACTCATTTCCCGCCAATTCCTTCCACTTCTCGCGAGAATTGGGGGTCGAGCGACGCCATTGGCCGCTCGCAACTCTCGCCCTTTCCCGCCATATTTTCCCACCAATAGACCTCTTCCGCCAAGTCTCGCGAGAGCACGGCTCCCCGGCTCGATTTCCCCTCAGTTCTCCCGAGAACTACGGCGCTCCCGGCCTTGCCTTCCCAAATCTCGCGAGAGGACGTCCCCTTGCCGCGATTTCCCCCCCGAGTTCTCGTGGGAAGTGGTCGGCTTAGCGAGATTTCTTCCCAATTCTCGCGAGAAGACGGCTCCCCCCGGCTCGATTTCCCACCGGTTCTCGCGAGAAAACGAGCACTCGGCGCGATTTCATCTCAGTTCTCGCGAGACGTAGGCCTTTCCGCGCGATTTCCCTCCACTTCTCGCGAGAGGACGTCTCCTCGCCGCTCCGAGCGTTGCCTTCCCAAATCTCGCGAGAGGACGTCTCCTTGCCGCGATTTCCCCCCCCGAGTTCTCGTGGGAAGTGGTCGGCTTAGCGAGATTTCCTCCCAAATCTCGCGAGAAGACGGCTCCCCCGGCTCCATTTCCCACCGGTTCTCGCGAGAAAACGAGCACTCGGCGCGATTTCATCTCAGTTCTCGCGAGATATAGGCCTTTCCGCGCGAATTCCCTCCACCTCTCGCGAGAAGACGTCTCCTCGCCGCGAGTTCTCGTGGGTAGTGCTCGGCTTAGCCAGATTTCTTCCCAAGTCTCGCGAGACGACGGCTCCCCGGCGCGATTTCCCAGCCATTTCCCGAACTCTCGCGAGAGGACGCCTCCCCGCCGCCATTTCACCCGCTCTTCTCGCGAGAACAGGCTTCTCCCTACGTCATCCCTCCGCGCCGCGTCGCCGCCGTCTCCTTGGCAACGCGGCCTACTCCGCCGACAGAAGCCTCGGCCTTTCCTGCGCGATGTTCTCCGACGCGGCCGGCGGCGCCGTGGACGTGGCCTCGGTGTGGCGGGCCGAGCGGGGAAGGCGCTGCGAGGAGGTGGGCGTCGGGAAAGCAGAATAATTTTTTCCCACATTTGTATTTTTGCCTCAATATTTCCTTATAAATAGAGATATATTTCCCTATTTTTCTTTCTATTAATCCATATTTTTCTTTCCATTCATCCCTATTTTTCTTTCCATTCATCCCTCTTTTTCTTTCCATTCATCCCTCTTTTTCTTTCCATTCATCCCTATTTTTCTTTCCATTCATCCCTCTTTTTCTTTCCATTCATCCCTCTTTTTCTTTCCATTCATCCCTCTTTTTCTTTCCATTCATCCCTCTTTTTCTTTCCATTCATCCCTATTTTTCTTTCCATTCATCCATCTTTTTCTTTCCATTCATCCCTATTTTTCTTTCCATTCATCCCTCTTTTTCTTTCCATTCATCCCTCTTTTTCTTTCCATTCATCCCTCTTTTTCTTTCCATTCATCCCTATTTTTCTTTCCATTCATCCCTATTTTTCTTTCCATTCATCCCTCTTTTTCTTTCCATTCATCCCTATTTTTCTTTCCATTCATCCCTCTTTTTCTTTCCATTCATCCCTATTTTTCTTTCCATTCATCCCTCTTTTTCTTTCCATTCATCCCTATTTTTCTTTCCATTCATCCCTCTTTTTCTTTCCATTCATCCCTATTTTTCTTTCCATTCATCCCTATTTTTCTTTCCATTCATCCCTATTTTTCTTTCCATTCATCCCTATTTTTCTTTCTATTAATCCATATTTTTCTTTCCATTCATCCCTATTTTTCTTTCTATTAATCCATCTTTTTCTTTCCATTCATCCCTATTTTTCTTTCCATTCATCCCTATTTTTCTTTCCATTCATCCCTCTTTTTCTTTCCATTCATCCCTATTTTTCTTTCCATTCATCCCTATTTTTCTTTCCATTCATCCCTATTTTTCTTTCCATTCATCCCTATTTTTCTTTCCATTCATCCCTATTTTTCTTTCCATTCATCCCTATTCTTCTTTCCATTCATCCCTATTCTTCTTTCCATTCATCCCTATTTTTCTTTCCATTCATCCCTCTTTTTCTTTCTATTAATCCCTATTCTTCTTTCCATTCATCCCTATTCTTCTTTCCATTAATCCATATTTTTCTTTCTATTAATCCCTATTTTTCTTTCCATTCATCCATATTTTTCTTTCTATTAATCCATATTTTTCTTTCCATTCATCCCTATTTTTCTTTCCATTCATCCCTATTTTTCATTCCATTCATCCCTATTTTTCTTTCCATTCATCCATATTTTTCTTTCCATTCATCCCTATTTTTCTTTCCATTCATCCCTATTTTTCTTTCCATTCATCCATATTTTTCTTTCCATTCATCCATATTCTTCTTTCTATTAATCCATATTTTTCTTTCCATTCATCCATATTTTTCTTTCCATTCATCCATATTTTTCTTTCCATTCATCCCTATTTTTCTTTCCATTCATCCCTATTTTTCTTTCCATTCATCCCTATTTTTCTTTCCATTCATCCATATTTTTCTTTCCATTCACCATATTTTTCTTTCCATTCATCCGTATTTATTTTTCTTTCCATTCATCCCTATTTTTCTTTCCATTCATCCCTATTTTTCTTTCCATTCATCCCTATTTTTCTTTCCATTCATCCCTATTTTTCTTTCCATTAATCCATATTGTAGTAGTAGTAGTAGTAGTAGTAGAAGTAGTAGTTATAAACAGGAACCCCAAGGATCAGAATAGGTGGGGTATAAATAAATTGTAGTAGTAGTAGTAGTAGTAGTTCTTATAAACAGGAGCCCCAAGGATCAGAGTAGGTGGGGTATAAATAAATGGTTGTACTAGTAGTAGTAGTAAACAGGAGATCCAAGTACCAGAGTAGGTGGGGTATAAATAAATTGTAGTTGCATTAATAGCAGTAGTAGTAGTAGTTCTTATAAACGGGAGACCCAGGGATCAGAGTAGGTGGGGTATAAATCAATTGTTGTAGTAATAGTAGTAGTAGTAGTAGTTCTTATAAAGAGGAGGCCCAAGGACCAGAGTAGGTGGGGTATAAATAAATCGTTGTAGTAATAGTAGCAGTAGTAGTAGTTCTTATAAACAGGAGCCCCAAGGATCAGAGTAGGTGGGGTATAAATAAATTGTAGTTGTTTTTGTAGTAGTAGTAGTAGTAGTAGAAGTAGTTATAAACAGGAGACCCAAGAATCAGAATTGGTGGGGTATAAATAAATTGTAGTAGTAGTAGTAGTAGTTCTTATAAACAGGAGCCCCAAGGATCAGAGTAGGTGGGGTATAAATAAATTGTTGTACTACTAGTAGTAGTAAACAGGAGATCCAAGTACCAGAGTAGGTGGGGTATAAATAAATTGTAGTTGCATTAATAGCAGTAGTAGTAGTAGTTCTTATAAACGGGAGACCCAGGGATCAGAGTAGGTGGGGTATAAATCAATTGTTGTAGTAATAGTAGTAGTAGTAGTTCTTATAAAGAGGAGGCCCAAGGACCAGAGTAGGTGGGGTATAAATAAATCGTTGTAGTAATAGTAGCAGTAGTAGTAGTTCTTATAAACAGGAGCCCCAAGGATCAGAGTCGGTGGGGTATAAATAAATTGTTGTAGTAATAATAGCAGTAGTAGTAGTTCTTATAAACAGGAGCCCCAAGGATCAGAGTAGGTGGGGTATAAATAAATCGTTGTAATAATAGCAGTAGTAGTAGTTCTTATAAACAGGAGCCCCAAGGACCAGAGTAGGTGGGGTATAAATAAATCGTTTTAGTAATAGTAGCAGTAGTAGTAGTTCTTATAAACAGGAGCCCCAAGGACCAGAGTAGGTGGGGTATAAATAAATCGTTGTAGTAATAGTAGCAGTAGTAGTAGTAGTTCTTATAAACAGGAGCCCCAAGGACCAGAGTAGGTGGGGTATAAATAAATAGTTGTAGTAATAGTAGCAGTAGTAGTAGTTCTTATAAACAGGAGCCCCAAGGACCAGAGTAGGTGGGGTATAAATAAATCGTTGTAGTAATAGTAGCAGTAGTAGTAGTAGTTCTTATAAACAGGAGCCCCAAGGACCAGAGTAGGTGGGGTATAAATAAATCGTTGTAGTAATAGTAGCAGTAGTAGTAGTAGTTCTTATAAACAGGAGCCCCAAGGATCAGAGTAGGTGGGGTATAAATAAATTGTAGTTGTTTTTGTAGTAGTAGTAGTAGTAGTAGAAGTAGTTATAAACAGGAGACCCAAGAAACAGAATTGGTGGGGTATAAATAAATTGTAGTAGTAGTAGTAGTAGTTCTTATAAACAGGAGCCCCAAGGATCAGAGTAGGTGGGGTATAAATAAATTGTTGTACTACTAGTAGTAGTAAACAGGAGATCCAAGTACCAGAGTAGGTGGGGTATAAATAAATTGTAGTTGCATTAATAGCAGTAGTAGTAGTAGTTCTTATAAACGGGAGACCCAGGGATCAGAGTAGGTGGGGTATAAATCAATTGTTGTAGTAATAGTAGTAGTAGTAGTTCTTATAAAGAGGAGGCCCAAGGACCAGAGTAGGTGGGGTATAAATAAATCGTTGTAGTAATAGTGGCAGTAGTAGTAGTTCTTATAAACAGGAGCCCCAAGGATCAGAGTAGGTGGGGTATAAATAAATTGTTGTAGTAATAGTAGCAGTAGTAGTTCTTATAAACAGGAGCCCCA
>NC_138535.1:5348373-5355873 GCF_964234715.1 Podarcis melisellensis | reverse complement strand
TCCCCAGAATTCTTCCCCCCAGAGATCTGCCCCCAGAGATCTTCCCCCTAGAATTCTTCCCCCATAGATCTTCTCCCCATAGATATCCTCCCAATAGATCTTCTCCCCATATATATTCCCCCCATAGATATTTTCCCCAGAGTTCTTCCCCCATAGATCTTTCCCCCAGAGTTCTTCCCCCATAGATCTTCTCCCCATAGATCTTCCCCCCAGAGTTCTTCCCCCATAGATCTTTCACCCAGAGTTCTTCCCCATAGATCTTCTCCCCAGAGATCTTCTCCCCAGAGATCTTCCCCCAGAGATCTTTTCCCCAGAGATCTCCCCATAGATCTTCCCCCAGAGATCTTCTCCCCAGAGTTCTTCCCCCCATAGATCTTCTCCCCATAGATCTTCTCCCCAGAGTTCTTCCCTCCATAGATCTTCCCCCAGAGATCTTCCCCCCATAGATCTTCCCCCCAGAGATCTTCTCCCCATAGATCTTCCCCCAGAGTTCTTCCACCCATAGATCTTCCCCCATAGATCTTCCCCCAGAGTTCTTCCCCCCATAGATCTTCCCCCATAGATCTTCTCCCCATAGATCTCCTCCCCAGAGTTCTTCCCCCATAGATCTTCTCCCTAGAGATCTTCTCCCCATAGATCTTCCCCCAGAGTTCTTCCCCCCATAGATCTTCCCCCCATAGATCTTCCCCCATAGATCTTCCCCCAGAGATCTTCCCCCCATAGATCTTCCCCCCAGAGTTCTTCCCCCCATAGATCTTCCCCCATAGATCTTCTGCCCATAGATCTTCTCCCCATAGATCTTCCCCCCAGAGTTCTTCCCCCCATAGATCTTTCCCCCAGAGATGATCTCCCCATAGATCTTCCCCCATAGATCTTCTCCCCTAGATCTTCCCACAGAGATCTTCCCCCATAGATCTTCCCCCCATAGATCTTCTCCCCATAGATCTTCCCCCTAGGAATATTCCCCCAGAGTTCTTCCCCCCATAGATCTTCTCCCCATAGATCATCCTCCCAGGAATCTTCCCCCCATAGATCTTCTCCCCCGAGTTCTTCCCCAGAGATCTTCCCCCAGAGATCTTCCCCTATAGATCCGCTTCCTCTTCCCCCTCCCCATTTCCCCCTCCCCACTTCCTCTTTCTCCTCCCCATTTTCCCTTCCCCACTTCCTTGTCCCCACTCCCCCTTCCCCTTCCCCCCTCCCCACTTCCTCCTCCCCCTCCCCATTTTCCCTTCCCCACTTCCTTGTCCCCACTCCCCCTTCCTCTTCCCCCCTCCCCACTTCCTCCTCCCCCTCCCCATTTTCCCTTCCCCACTTCCTTGTCCCCACTCCCCCTTCCTCTTACCCTCTCCCCACTTCCTCCTCCCCTCCCCATTCCCCCCTCTCCTCCCCACTTCCTTACCCCTCTGCTTCCTTGTCCCTCCCTATTCCCCTCCCCACTTCCTCTTCCCCCACCCCACTTATTCTTCTCCGCTTCCTCCTCCCCCTCCCCTTTTCCCCCTCCCCACTTCCCCATCCCCATTTCCCCTCCCCACTTCCTTGTCCCCCCTCCCTTCCTCTTCCCCACTTCCTCTTCCCCTCCCCTCCCCTTCCCCGCTTCCTTATCTCCTCCCCTCTTCCTCTGCCCCCCACTTCCTCCTCCTCTGCCCCCCACTTCCTCCTCCGCCCCCTCCGACTTCCTCTTCCTCTCTCTCTCCCCCCAGATTGGACGACGGCGACTGGGGGGCTGAGAAATCCTACGTCTGCGCCTGGAACCTCGACCGCCGGGCCCCCGACCCCCAGCGCCCCGATCTCGTCCTGGACGCCCCCAGCGCCGCTATGGGGCTGGCCTTCCACCCGCGCCGCCCGCCCATCATCGCCGGTAGCCCTGCCCACCCTCCCTCGTGGGCGGGACCCTCTTCCTTGCCTCCCTCGGCCAATCAGGCGCCTCTTCCTCTCGCAGTGGGGCTGTTCAGTGGGGAAGTCTAGGTCTGGAAGGAAGGGGCGGGTCTTCCTTCCCTTGGCCAATCTGGCGTCTCGTCCCCCCAGTGCCCTCCTGCAGCGGGAGGAAGGGGCGGGTCTTGCGTCCCCTCGGCCAATCGGGCGCCTCTCTCGCAGTGGGGCTGTTCAGTGGGGCAATCACTCGGCCAATCCGGTGTCTCTTGTCCCGTCTTCCCCAACCAGATTGGCTCCAGCGGGAAGAAGGGGCGGGTCTTGTGTCCCGTCGGCCAATTGGGCGTCTCTCTTCCTTTCAGTGGGGCTGTTCAGTGGGGACGTCCTGGTGTGGGGCCAGCAGAAGGGGGCGGGTCTTCCACCCCATCGGCCAATCCGGCGTCTCGTCCCTGCGCTCCCCAACCCCGATTGGCTGCAGCGGGAGGAAGGGGCGGGTCTTGTGTCCCGTTGGCCAATGGGGCACCTCTCTCCCCTCACAGTGGGGCTGTTCAGTGGGGCAAGCGGGAGGAAGAGGCGGGTCTTCCATCCCCTCGGCCAATCTGGCCTCTCTCTCCCCAACCCGATTGGCTCCAGTGGGAGGAAGGGACAGGTCTTGTGTCCCGTCGGCCAATGGGGCGTCTCCCTCGCAGTGGGGCTGTTCAGTGGGGCAAGCTGGAGGAAGGGGCGGGTCTTCCGTCCCTCGGCCAATCCAGCCTCTCTCTCCCCAACCCGATTGGCTGCAGCAGGAGGAAGGGGCGGGTCTTCCTTCCCTTGGCCAATTGGGCGCCTCTCTTCCTTTCAGTGGGGCTGTTCAGTGGGGCAAGCGGGAGGAAGGGGCGGGTCTTCCTTCCCTCGGCCAATCCGGCATCTCCCTCCCCAACCTGATCGTCTCCAGCGGGAGGAAGGGGCGGGTCTTCCCTCCCTCAGCCAATCGGGCGCCTCTCTTCCTTTCAGTGGGGCTGTTCAGTGGGGCAAGCGGGAGGAAGGGGCGGGTCTTCCGTCCCTCGGCCAATCCGGCATCTCCCTCCCCAACCTGATCGTCTCCAGCGGGAGGAAGGGGCGGGTCTTCCCTCCCTCAGCCAATCGGGCGCCTCTCTTCCTTTCAGTGGGGCTGTTCAGTGGGGCAAGCGGGAGGAAGGGGCGGGTCTTCCGTCCCTCGGCCAATCAGGCCTCTCTCTCCCCAACCCGTTTGGCTCCAGCAGGAGGAAGGGGCGGGTCTTCCCTCCCTCAGCCAATCGGGCGCCTCTCTTCCTTTCAGTGGGGCTGTTCAGTGGGGCAAGCGGGAGGAAGGGGCGGGTCTTCCGTCCCTCGGCCAATCAGGCCTCTCTCTCCCCAACCCGTTTGGCTCCAGCAGGAGGAAGGGGCGGGTCTTCCCTCCCTCAGCCAATCGAGCGCCTCTCTTCCTTTCAGTGGGGCTGTTCAGTGGGGCAAGCGGGAGGAAGGGGCGGGTCTTCCGTCCCTCGGCCAATCTGGCGCCTCTCTCCCCCCAACCCCAATTGTCTCCAGCGGGAGGAAGGGGCGGGTCTTCCCTCCCTCGGCCACTCCGGCTTCTCTCTCCTTTCAGTGGGGCTGTTCAGTGGGGAAGTCCTGCTGTGGGGCAAGCGGGAGGAAGGGGGCGGGTCTTCCTTCCCTTTGCGAATCCGGCGTCTCATCCCGCCAGTGCCCCAACCTTATTGGCTCAAATGGGAGGAAGGGGCGGGTCTTCCCTCCCTCGGCCAATCAGTCGCCTCTCTCTCCTTTCAGTGGGGCTGTTCAGTGGGGAAATCCTGGTCTGGGACACCGGCCGGCCAGAAGACCCACTGATCTGGAGGAGTGGGATGACGGACGACTCGCACACGGACCCCGTGTACCAGGTAGGTCAAAAGGGGTCAGGTGACCCGGGGGAGGGCGGGTCCTTGGCTGACTTCCTGTCGTGTGACCCAGCACAGGAAGTGCGCCTTTCTGTCTTCCTGTCATGTGATGCAGGACGGCTTGCACATATGGTGGGTAAAAAGGGGTCATGTGACCCGGGGGAGGGTGGGTCCTCTTCTGACTTCCTGTCGTGTGAGCCGGGGGAGGGCGGGGTCCTGTTCTGACTTCCTGTCGTGTGAGCCGGGGAAGGAAGTGGCCATTGCTGACTTCCTGTCGTGTGAGCCGGGGAAGGAAGTGTCCTGTTGACTTCCTGTCCTGTGAGCCGGGGAAGGAAGTGTTCCTGTTGACTTCCTGTCCTGTGAGCCGGGGAAGGAAGTGTCCTGTTGACTTCCTGTCCTGTGAGCCGGGGAAGGAAGTGTCCTGTTGACTTCCTGTCAGGTGACCCGGGGAGGGCGGGTCCTTTGCTGACTTCCTGTCATGTGAGCCGGGGAAGGAAGTGTCCTGTTGACTTCCTGTCGTGTGAGCCGGGGAAGGAAGTGGCCATTGCTGACTTCCTGTCGTGTGAGCCGGGGAAGGAAATGTCCTGTTGACTTCCTGTCGTTTGAGCCGGGGAAGGAAGTGTCCTGTTGACTTCCTGTCGTGTGACCCGGGGGAGGGCGGGTCCTGTTCTGGCTTCCTGTCGTGTGAGCCGGGGAAGGAAGTGGCCATTGCTGACTTCCTGTCGTGTGAGCCGGGGAAGGAAATGTCCTGTTGACTTCCTGTCGTTTGAGCCGGGGAAGGAAGTGTCCTGTTGACTTCCTGTCGTGTGACCCGGGGGAGGGGCGGGTCCTGTTCTGGCTTCCTGTCCTGTGAGCCGGGGAAGGAAGTGTCCTGTTGACTTCCTGTCGTGTGACCCGGGGGGCGGGTCCTCTTCTGACTTCCTGTCGTGTGAGCCGGGGAAGGAAGTGTCCTGTTGACTTCCTGTCGTGTGAGCCGAGGAAGGAAGTGTCCTGTTGACTTCCTGTCCTGTGAGCCGGGGAAGGAAGTGCCCTGTTGACTTCCTGTCCTGTGAGCCGGGGAAGGAAGTGGCCCTTGCTGACTTCCTGTCATGTGACTCGTGAGCTTAATTTCAGTTTAATTTTTCAGTTTAATTCTAGTTTAATTTTTTGGTTTAAAATTAGTTTAATTTTTTGGTTTAATTTTAGTTTAATTTTTAATTAAACTAAAATTATAGTATAATTTTGTAGATTAATTTAGTTTAATTTTTAGGTTTAATTTTAGTTTAATTTTTAATTAAACTAAAATTATAGTATAATTTTGTAGATTAATTTTAGTTTAATTTTTTGGTTTAATTTTAGTTTAATTTTTGGGTTTAATTGTAGTTTAATTTTTTAGTTTAATTATAGTTTAATTTTTTGGTTCAATTTTAGTTTAATTATTTAGTTTAATTTTAGTTTAATTTTTAGTTAAACTGAAAAATTAAGCTAACATTATAGTTTAATTTCTTAGTTTAATTTCAGTTTAATTTTCTGGTTTGGGTTGAATTTTAGTTGAATTTTAAATTAAACTGAAAAATTAAACTAAAATTATAGTTTTGATTTTTTATTTGAATTTCAGTTTACTTTTTCAGTTTAATTTAAAATTCAACTAAAACCAGAAAATTAAACTGAAATTAAACTAAGAAATTAAACTGTAATGTTAGTTTAATTGTAGTTTCATTTTTTCGGTTTAATTCGTTTAAAATTAAACTAAACTTTTGGGTTTATTTTTTTTTAAATTAAACTAAATATTAAAATTAAACTAAAAAAAATTAAACTAAAAATTAAACTAATATTAAACTAAAATTAAACTAAAAATTAAACTAAAATTAAACTAAAAATTAAACTAAAATTATATTCAATTTTTTAGTTTGATTTTTGGGTTTGATTCTTTCGTCGGAAATTCAAAATGGCCGCCCTTCCTTCCCCAATCAGGTGACCTGGCTCCCGGGCGACAAGCAGCCCCGCCTCCTCAGCGCCTCGACGGACGGCAAGATCCTCCTCTGGCAGGAGGGGAAAGACGGGCTCCTCGAACCCATGGCCGGCTTCGCCTTGGCCCTGCAGCAGATCCCCCGGGGGGCCAGGCCCAAGAAGGTCAGCTGGGGGGGTCGGGGTTGGGGGGCAGGGTTGGTTGGGGTTGGGGGGCAGGGTTGGTCAGGGTTGGGGTTGGGGGTCAGGGTTGGGGGTCAGGGTTGGTCCTGCAGCAGATCCCCCGGGGGGCCAGGCCCAAGAAGGTCAGTTGGGGGGTCGGGGCTGGGGGTCAGGGTGGGGGGTCAGGGTTGGTTGGGGTTGGGGGGTCAGGGTTGGGGTCAGGGTTGGTCAGGGTTGGAGGTCAGGGCTGGTTGGGGGTTGGGGTTGGGGGTCAGGGTTGGGGGTCAGGGTTGGTCCTGCAGCAGATCCCCCGAGGGGCCAGGCCCAAGAAGGTCAGTTGGGGGGTCGGGGTTGGGGGTTGGGGGTCAGGGTGGGGGGTCAGGGCTGGTTGGGGTTGGGGGGTCAGGGTTGGTCAGGGTTGGAGGTCAGGGTTGGTTGGGGTTGGGGGTCAGGGTTGGGCGTCAGGGTTGGTCCTGCAGCAGATCCCCCGGGGGGTCAGGCCCAAGAAGGACAGCTGGGGGGTCGGGGTTGGTTGGGGTTGGGGGTTGGGGGTCAGGGTTGGTCCTGCAGCAGATCCCCCGGGGGGCCAGGCCCAAGAAGGTCAGTTGGGGGGTCGGGGCTGGGGGTCAGGGTGGGGGGTCAGGGTTGGTTGGGGTTGGGGGGTCAGGGTTGGGGGTCAGGGTTGGTCAGGGTTGGAGGTCAGGGCTGGTTGGGGTTGGGGGATGGGGTTGGGGGTCAGGGTTGGGGGTCAGGGTTGGTCCTGCAGCAGATCCCCCGGGGGGCCAGGCCCAAGAAGGTCAGTTGGGGGTCGGGGTTGGGGGTCGGGGTTGGTTGGGGTTGGGGGTTAGGGTTGGTTGGGGTTGGGGGTCAGGGTTGGTCAGGGTTGGGGTTAGGGGTCGGGGTTGGTGGTCAGGGTTGGTTGAGGTTGGGGGTCGGGGTTGGGGGTCAGGGTTGGGGGTCAGGGTTGGTCCTGCAGCAGATCCTCCAGGGGGCCAGGCCCAAGAAGGTCAGCTGGGGGGTCAGGGTTGGGGGGTCGGGGTTGGGGGTCAGGGTTGGTCGGGGTTGGTCAGGGTTGGAGGTCAGGCTTGAGGGTCAGGGTTGGTCAGGGTTGGGGTTGGGGGTCAGGGTTGGGGGTCAGGGTTGGTCCTGCAGCAGATCCTCCAGGGGGCCAGGCCCAAGAAGGTCAGCTGGGGGGTCAGGATTGGGTTTGGGGTTCGTTGGGGTTGGGGGTCAGGGTGGGGGGTCAGGGTTGGTCGGGGTTGGGGGTCAGGGTTGGGGGTCAAGGTTGGGGGTCAGGGTTGGTCGGGGTTGGGGGTCAGGGTTGGGGGTCAGGGTTGGTCCTGCAGCAGATCCCCCGGGGGGCCAGGCCCAAGAAGGTCAGTTGGGGGGTTGGGGTTGGGGTTGGGAGTTGGGGGTCAGGGTTGGTCGGGGTTGGTCAGGGTTGGAGGTCAGGCTTGAGGGTCAGGGTTGGTCAGGGTTGGGGTTGGGGGTCAGGGTTGGGGGTCAGGGTTGGTCCTGCAGCAGATCCCCCGGGGGGCCAGGCCCAAGAAGGACAGCTGGGGGGTCGGGGTTGGGGGTTGGGGGTCAGGGTTGGTCGGGGTTGGTCAGGGTTGGAGGTCAGGCTTGGGGGTCA